>NC_051217.1:765000-782500 GCF_015220715.1 Pygocentrus nattereri | reverse complement strand
AGAGAGACTGTATCACTCATCTATCTTCATCCACGCCTCATCTTAGTGTCAGCGCACACTGTGCCACAAGCCAGCAAAGCTTTCATGAATCAGTGGAAGGACCTCTATTCAACAGTCAGCTTAAATCATTTTACTAGTATGTGCAAATAATGGGAAGACTTGTCTGTGAGAAATTCATATAAGGGTTATTCTTAAGTTAAGTGATACTTTTTTAATCCCACAAACGGGGAAATTCCACCGCCACATTTATCCCATCCGTGAAGTGAAACACCACATACACACTAGTGAACACACACACACACTAGGGGGCAGTGAGCACACTTGGTGGGCAGCCCAATCCACGGCACTTGGGGAGCAGTTGGGGGTTAGGTGTCTTGCTCAAAGACACCTCAGTCACGTGCTGTCGGCTCTGGGGATCGAACCGGCGACCTTCCGGTCGCAGTTCCCTAACATATACTGAAATTTCAGGGTTATTCAGGCTATTTAAATAAATCAAGGAGACTAATTACCTTGATTGGACTGGTCCTTATTTAGTTGAGTAACTTAATCAATGTGATTAAATAGGTCCAACATTTCTCTTCAAGGTACATAACAAAATTAAGTATAGTTGACTGAAATAGATCAAGGCAATCGATTTCTTTAAATAATTAATTCAACTCAGCACACTATCTAAAAATGAGTTTTTTCAGTGAAGTGAGAAATCGTCCTATTATAAAGTTCCTGTGGAACTGAATAGAGTGCACACCATACAGAGTGGGAGAAGCCATTACATCCACTGAATTATACTGCAGTGTTGCCGTCTGTCCAGGTGACAGAGAGGAGTGGAGCTAATTTACCATGATGTGCATTTCTGTTACCTGGAAGCTGGTGCTTAATTCATTTCGTCAGTTTTCCTGGAAATATTCAGTCTGGGAGCTCCTGCTGCATTAATACACACAGGAACACATTTATTCTTCATACTCTACAGTAATTCCCAAACTTTTACATCCCCGCAGCCCCTCAGACAATAAACCCCCTTCACTCCTTGCCTATACACACATGCGTATATTCCAGTGATATTTATGTAAGATATTTAGCTTTTTGTGAAATTAGTCCCCTTTAAAATATCAAATGTGTTTATGATATGGTGACGTCACACCACAAATGCTGAATATTACTTAGGTTAGGCTTATCTGGAACAGTCCCATAGAAAAAAAAAAATTAATGAGCAATTAAGTATGCAGACTAAAGTCTAAGTCAGTTGTAACGTGGAGATGAGCGACGAGGCGGCCGCACATGCTGAGATAATCGGCTTTTATTGTGGGCAAATCCAAAATCAGGGTCGAGACAGTCCGGGGTCATAGAGCCGAGGAGAACAGATCGGGGTGCAGACATGACAAACAACACGAGAATACAATACATACATCCAACAAACATGCAAACAAAGACCAACAAGAACCTCAGGAGAACACAGGGCTTAAATACAAGGGTTAACGAGGGACAGGCGGAAGCACAGGTGGGAACAATCGGGGGCGGGGGCACAAAACAAGGGGCCGGACTAAAAACCAAAACAAAGAAGCACATGGACAGGACTGGGAAGTAAACGACAGGAGTGGTTCACCTCTGAGTGCTGCTCACAGCACAGAGACGAGGAAGAGCAGTGAACTTTCTTCATTGGTAACTTGTGTTCTGTGATCAGTATGTAGGCAAAAGTTTGGGTACCCCAGTCAAATTGCACACGTGGTTTATATTCTAAGCTAAAATGAGTTAATAATAATTCTCTACGGTGAACATTTTATGCATTTTAATTCATAGTTACTGCTTATTTGCAGAATTGAACATAAATTAAAAATATAAAACACAAAACCTGACCTGTGCGAAAGTTATGGCGCATTTTATATTCAGTGTGTTATTTTTTTGTCAATAAATATAAATTGTGCACTACAATTTGCAGACAAGTTCCATGTTTAAGTTCCCTGTAGAGGACATTTTAACTTATTTTCACCTAGAAAATGGACAAAACATGTAGTTTGGCCTGGAGTTTTTAAACTGTAGTATGCGTTACTGAGAATTTGGCTTTTGCATTAATGATCCCGCAGAAGACAACAGTCTGCAAATATGAAACCAGAAATGTTTTGCTGCATGCTGTGAGCATCTTGACCAACTGTGAATGATCCAGATAAGCTTCTGCAGACAAGTACACATCGATCACATCAACTAGCATGAATCATTTCAGTCAAAATGATGCGCTGTAAGGCTGTAGCCACCAACCCTCCACCTGAAGATGTACTTTTCTGCAGAATTTAATTCCAGCCTTCATCTAACATGCCCATGCCTAACACTGATGATCCAGCCGATCATAGACATTAATTAGCTGCAGCAGGTCTGGCCCATTGTGGTTGAAGCTACAGTTTAATCTCCAGGACCAGGGTTGGTGACCACTCCTGTGAGGTATGTCAGAACATGGAGCAGCACAGTCAAAATGTGGCATTTTGTCCATATATTGCAGATGTCCAAGCCACTGCTACCAACATACAGGGGTGTGTGTAGCTCCCGCTTTCTCCTTGGATCAACAATCATTTCCTTGGTCTTGTCTGCATTCAAGGAGAGATTGTTGTAATGACACCAGGCCACCAGCTCAGCCACCTCCTTCCTGTACGCCGTCTCGTCCCCACCAGTGATCAGTCCAACGACTGTAGTATCATCAGCGAACTTGATGATGCTGGTGTTGTTCTGGGAGGACAACCGCGCATCACTTTACTTTTTAGAAATTCGATCACAGCACAGGGAGGTTTTCCAGCGGATGGATTAGAGTGGATCAACTGAGTGTTCTGCCTCTCTGACCAGCTTCTGGCTCACAGCTGACTGAGGCGTCACTCTCATCAGCGTGCTCTTGTTGCTGTATAATGCAATCCTGCTGCTCGGAGGAAAGCGCATTTCCCTCGTTTCCCGCAGTGGCATTCTTAAGCCCTCTAGCCCTGTGGAGGCTGCAGCCCACGTCCCTCACCCCCCACTTGCTCACTGCGGTGCAGTAACTGCCATCCTCACCCCTCCACTGCATGATGGATAAGCTGCCGTCTCCGGCCTCCACAGGACAGAGAAATTTCTGCAGATATGTACCGTCATTAGCAGCCATTACACACTCAGCTCCATCCGCTCCATCTTGTAAAATGAGGTGTGTAAAAATGCTTCTTATTGAAAGATTAGACAAAGCTGGACTTGGAGTAGATCCAGAAGAGGGGTGGGTTGTACTTATTTACTCAAGAGAGTTTCCTATGTAACACAATACAGTGCAAACGTCAGAGACTACCCTTTTATTAGTCTCATCTCTAGTCCTAGTTTAATTTCTAGTTCCTGCCAGTAGATACAAGCCATTTATATGCATCAAGATAAAGCCAGAAAACATACTTAACAGACCATTCGCACAGCAGCCTAACCAAACTAAATATAACGTCAGATTTTTCTGTATTTAATGTGTTTTTTAATTTAATTCCACTCTTTTCAGGAGACTTGCTTTAATCCTGCTAACAAATTTAGACTCATCAGTTGTTAAAACCGCACTCCACATCACTAAACTTCAATGTCCGTATTCTGGGATAATTTTTCTGTTTATTCACTTAATTTTTGTCTATTTCCTTTTCTCAGTCTCTGCTACTTGAGATGTACACATCCAGACCCACAGCATTGCGTTTTCACAGTGGAAGGATGGACAGGATTGTTTAAGTGGATTATTTTATCCATAACCCCCTCAGAAGAATCTCCTTTAGCCATTTTAGATGCGCGTGAGAAGGAAATGTGGTGTATTTGTTTAGTTGTTTGTGTGAATGGTAGTGTCTCTGTGAAGGGGAATATAATGTCAGTGACTGCTTTAGGAGCGGTTTTTTGTTAGGAGGACAGAGCTGTGACTCTGTGGTTTTAAGATTGGACGGATGGAAGGGTTTGCTCTTGCAAACAGCTTTCGTTTCTGCAATTTAGTGCTTTATTTTTTATCAAAAGTAGCATAAAAAATAGACTAGAGCCCAACAAAGATTAATTCCTGTGCTTAT
Source organism: Pygocentrus nattereri (assembly GCF_015220715.1). Lineage (NCBI taxonomy): Eukaryota > Metazoa > Chordata > Actinopteri > Characiformes > Serrasalmidae > Pygocentrus > Pygocentrus nattereri. Next base: position 778,475 of record NC_051217.1, on the reverse strand, counting down.
GGATGCTGGAGGCACCAAGAACCTCTGGTCTGCTGCTGTGAGGAATTCTCACAGTATTTCTACTTCTGTCTCAGTCAGTATTTTCTGGATGGAAGAACACATTTACTTGAGTATGGATTTAGGTCACTTTGTCCACCTATACTTAGCAAAGAAAGTTCCTTCTCGCTGATTTCCTTTCATGCCCCTACGCCATAGCGGTGTGGATGTTCTGCCCCACTTCAGCGCAGGAGCGGTGAAACGTTACCTGTGGGTGATTTCATGCCGCCAAATGAGATTCACTCTTTGGAGAGAGATCAGTCAGTCCAGATGCGACTCTTTTGGCAGCGTTTCACTCCATCCGGCCAAGCATAAGCCGTTTCGGGGCTTGGTTGAAGAGCGCATCAGGCTTTTTCCTTCGCCCACCCTGCAGGAGTCATTGAACACAACACTAATCAGAGGCAGGTTCACTGGACCATTTGAGCAGATGGGAAATGAACTGTTCAGTTGTAATGGAGCAGTAATGAATTTGTAATTAATACTGATCTACTGTCTGTCACTTGTTGTAAAACTCTTACTCCTTTCTAGCCGAGTATGAAACACCCTAAGCAGTAGGAATCTGTGTTGACCTCAGTGAGCATCCGGTTTCCTGATCATCTGCGACCGTTTAATGTGAATAGAGGATTGAATTTGATGAAGTATCTGTGTATAACTTAATAAATTACTTTTTGAAACCGACAGGCAGAAACGTTGAAGAGAAACTCTGTTCTTTCATTTTCAGTTTTCTGCCTTCATCATTTAGTTTCCCAGAGGCAAACTTTCCATTAAACTAGCTGAAACACAGCCTAAATACGCCTCAGCAGCATCATTAAAACGCGCTCCTCGCAGGAATAAACAAGTAATTGGTATTTTGCTTCCAGAGTTTTATGAATGTTATCAAAGATAATGATTTTTGTGTGTTTGAGTTTGAAACAAAATCATTTGCACCCTGTTTTTTAAGAATATGGACATCATGTTATTTTATTAAAACAAAAGATTGTTACATTTTGTCACTGCCAAGTTAATCATGTCACCGCTGAAAGTTGTGACTGTTTGGGTAAATTTGGGCCAAGGTCGGTAGAGTTATTATTATTATAGTTATTATTAATTTTTTTTTCTTATTGTGGAACTGAAGTTTGACTTTATTTTGTTGAATAGCGTTGAACAAAATGAATGTGTGTTTAAATGCAACAGAATATTAGTTATTTGTTTGTTTGTTTGAGATTCTTGTGTTAAGCACTTTTTGCTGTTAACCGTTTGTCCACGTTCCAGTACTGTTCCCAGGCCTGTTAGGAAGCAAGCATGCATAGATGCATCAGGAACAGAAGAACTATTGAAAAAGACATTCAAGCTGACCAGCTTCCTAAAAACCCTAAGAAGCCTCTTGTATTTGCTGCAGCAGTTGTACCTGCAGGCTGTGCTAATTTGGCGCTTCTCTAAAGAAAAGACGCATTATTTCATGCATGTCAGAGTTAAAGGGTCTTATGTTTGCCCCATAGAGCCTTGATCAGGGTATCCAAATTGCCTCAATGCAGCCTTATGGAGGACAGCTGAGGAGGAAAGCTGAAATGACCAGCAGCTCTTCTGTTCTGATTCTTGTTACAGACAGTCTGGTTTGACCTGCATCAGCGGCTAACAGATACTGATGGTACTACTAGCGCAGTAAGTAAATCTCATGCATGAAGAGCATGCCTAAACAATTCTGTTTTCATCAATAAACCACAACAACGGAATGACTAAAGCTCGGCTCTGTTTGTCGAAGCTTGCTAGACCCTGAAACTCGTTATTGGCCAAAGTGCATTTGAATTTTAACTCAGCAGATTTATGGAGCCTGTCATGTCCATTAATCATGAGTTTGCTGCTGTTTTGCGCTGGAAAAAAAGTAAAGTACTGAATGGAACTGAATTCTAATGTGTACATTATTGCAATGCTGTCCTAAAGTCCAGATAAACTCTAACCTTGCTGTCCTGACAACACTGAAAACTGAAACAGTAACTTTAGGAGAAAGGAAACATGCCAGATGTCAGAGACCACCCTTCATTTATTTGATTTATTATTTATTTAAAGATCTTAAATGCAAGATATTTAAACCCACTTTTACGCAGAAGCCTCAGCAGCTTAATGTAATATGATATAGATTATTTTCAGATCTGACGCAAGGTTGGAGCTTTTCCCTCCTCTCTTTCAGAAAGGGAGAACTTTGCTGAGAGTTTAGTGTGTGAGACATAACGACTGTTTTTTTTGCTCAAGAGTGGTATTGTGTTTTATATATATATATATGTGTGTGTGTGTGTGTGTGTGTGTGTGTGTGTGTGTGTGTGTGTGTGTGTGTGTGTGTGTGTGTATATTGCTGTTGTCGGGACAAAACCTCTTATCTCCATTTTTGACATTTTTCAGTTTTTTACATAATTTGAAATGACCCCTCACCCTTTACACTGTATGCCCATTTCATGATGAATGGCTTGGGACAAATTCTGGTTCCATTGACCATTGACATTAAAAATGAAGTAGGTTTTTTCCTTCTCCTGTAAAGTTACCATTTGGAGATACAAGGTTTTGATCTGACAACAGTATTATACAGTATATATTAATAATATATGGTTGTATCTCCAAAATGGTAACTTTACAGGTGAAGGAAAAAACCTACTTTACTTTTAATGGAAGTCAATGGAACCAGAATTTGTCCCAAGTCATTTTGGGTCATTTCCTTTAGTCCATTCATCATGAAATTTATAAAAAATGTAAAGGGTAATTTTCAAATTATGTCAAAAACTAAAAAATGTCAAAAATGGAGATACGTTTTCAGTGATATGTGAAATCAGCAGTTTTCTTCTTCTTCTTTTTTCACTTTCCTTTGTCAATAAATCCATTTGACAATAAATTTTGATTCTGTACATTTCATTTATACACATTTGTATCAAGTAAATTCAGTGCTGTTACTTTTTCCAGTGCAGTAAATGTCCTCAGTTGGCTGCATAAGACTCAGCACATCTTAACCTTGGTGACAGCATTATGTGGAAATAACATATTTTGAATATTATACCAAGCACTTTTACTTCTCTGATGCACACCTGCATTGGAGCTATCATTCATTTGAGTGTATTTGTTTTTTCACCTCCATCAGTATAAATCCCAGCATGCTCAGGAACTCATAATCACCCCTTCATCTCAAGCATGTGAGCCAGAAGCCACACTGTGCTTTACCTCTGCAGCCTGCTTAGTTCAATTTCTGCAGTACATAAAAAGAACCAGTTCATCAGCCTGTAAGTGTTTTTTTGCTGGCAGCAACCTTTTGCCCTTTGGGGAGGACTTTCGCTGCTTAGCAGTTTCAGTACAGTTTTATGAACAGGTGAACTCCACCATTCTCTGTTGTCTCTGTGGTTGTCATTGCAACAACTGAGCTCTCTGGATGGTTGCGTAACCACCAACTTGTACTTTGAATAGTGCCAAAAGGATTAGTTTGTCATAATGTGGGTTTTATGGGCATGAGCCCAGGGCCCCGAGCCACTAGGGTGCCCCGCAATCAGTTATGACTAAATATAATGACTAAATATAAACAACAGTCTTTTTGTGCAGTAGGAACTGTGCACAAGCAAAAAACGAACTCATTTAGGCCGTAAGTGATCCTGATGCTCTCCACGGTTTTCCTTCAGTCACTGTTCCATTACTTCAGTCAACTTAGCTTTTTAGAACTAGCACATGAATGAACCTGAAGCTCCAGACAGTAAAAAAAGATGCTCCTGACTAAAAGCGAGACCTAGTACCTACAGAGTAGAGGGGCCTGAGTGAGGGGGGTAAACTTCTCTGTGCTGCTGTCATTTTCCAAAAAGGAAAGTACCTGCACAGTCACGCTTTATAGTATAGTGATACTTCTTTAATCCCACAAACGGGGAAATTCCACCTCCCCATTTAACCCATCTGTGAAGTGAAACACCACATACACACTAGTGAACACACACACACTAGGGGGCAGTGAGCACACTTGCCCGGAGCGGTGGGCAGCCCTATTCCCGGCACCCGGGGAGCAGTTGGGGGGTTAGGTGTCTTGCTCAAGGACACCTCAGTCATGGACTGTCAGCTGAGGGGATCGAACCGGCGACCTTCCGGTCACAGGGCCAGATCCCTAACCTCCAGCCCACGACTGCCCCACCTTTTTGAGGAATGTGGGATGTCTTGGTCACTTGGACACATTCTGCTGTTTGGGTTTTTTAAGTCCTGTTGTGCCAAGGGTGCGTAGTTTTGTTGACCATTAGATGTCACCTATAATATACACAGTATGTCCAAAGGTTTGGAGACACCTGCTCAGTGTTTCTTCTGAAATCAAGGATGTTGGAATACTACTGTGAGGATTTGATTGAGTTCAGCCACAAAAGTCCATCCCAAAGCTACAGTATGTTCAGATTTGTTTCAATTTATTCGATTACATGCCTTTAAAAAGAAATGCAATCCACAATTAATGGAAAGAAAATGAATATAGTAATGTCTTACATCAGGCTGCAGGTCATTTTTTTAACAAGTGACCGGTAGTCTGTACTGAAACACATTTTTTAAGTAAACATCCCAGCCCTGCCTATTTCTGTAATGCTGAAAGAATCCAGTTAACCATGAGCAGCAGACATCCTCAAGTATGGGAAAACCACTTAACTGCAGCTCCAATGGGCTAAAAATACTTTAATTTTCCTCTCAGTTCACTTCTGAATGATATCCATTGCAGATGAACATCCACAGAGTGTCCTAGTTCGAACCCTTTTACATTTGCAGTGGATTTACAGCGTTTATGTGTCAGAAAGGATGAGCTGGTTATGAGAGCAGATGCTGTGTGAGGTGTTGGAGGCAGTGTGTTAGAGAGATGGCAGGTCATGCTGGGACAGTGCGCACTTTCTGATGAAAAATACATGTGGCCTTGTGTCTTTAGTAGAGCAGTGCTTCAGCTGGGCCTCTACTCTCCTCCCAACCAAATCGCTGAGGTCAGCCTGTAGCGAGCTTGTGTGCATCCTGCCTGTGATTTGCACAGAGATCATGCACGGCAGCTTTCCGAGCAAAAGGAACCATTCCTCCTTTTCTCCATTAATCCTTGTTACTTTTCAAATTGCCACGGAGCAAATAGGATTAGAACAGGCTCCACATGACAGCTCTAGCCATGTGATTGACAAGCTGCAGTGTGTAAGTGTGCCGCTTTAGGCTGAAGAGCCTGCTTTATTGAAGACCTGAGGGGGCTTCTTAAATTCTGAAGGCTGATTTATTCTTCACAGAGGTTCTGATAGCAGAAATGAACCTTGATACTTTGCAGAACACAACATTTTTAAAACTGTACATTCAGTTGCCAGGTTATTATCAGGTCTTGTGTCACTCGTAGTTCATTGTATACGGTTTTATTGTACCATAGTGTTGCATTTAGTAGTTGTAAATAGTTACCGCCCCATCCATCAATAGAAAGGTACCACCATAGGACCACCACTAGCCAGATATTATTTGGGTGGTGGACCAGTCTCAACACAGCAGGTAGTGGAATGTTAATGAATGTTGTGGTGACACAAGTAGATCAGACACAGCAGTGTTAAAGGAGTTTTTAAACCCTGTTTACAATTACTGTCCATTGTATTACTTACTGACGCACCTTGTACAGTCGTACACTGTGCATGTGGAGTTTTTTTGATGCATAATTTGCTTTAACCATCTTCAAAGTACTTCATGTTTGAGCAGGCCTTTAGCTCAGTTTAATCATTCATTTAACTTCTTTTATATCTATTGTTTTAATCATGTTTCTTATTTTTATTCTAATTTTTTATCTCCTTCTTTTAAATTTGATTAACTTCTTTTAAATCTATTGTTTTAATTATGTTTTTTAATTTTTTAAATTTACATAAATTTTATTTTATTTACATTAAATACATTCTTCTGTATTTTTTCATTTGTAAAGCACTTTGAATGACCGTTGTGTATGAAAGGTGCTATATAAATAAACTTGCCTTGCCTTGCCTTGCCTAGGACCACTGATAGATGGATATATTTGGTTATTCTCACTGATGTTGCTGTGCTTAAAACCAGTTGTTTACCGTTTGTTTACCAGCTGTGTTTTTTGTGCCGGTTTTGATGCTGGATGCCTCACATTTTATGCATCTATGTATTGAGGAGAAATTAGTGATTGCAGTCCTTCACAGATCAAAATCATGACAAAATTTGACCGGAGTTTCAAAACGGCATTTCATGATGTATTTATACTCCAGCATAGTTTATAGTTTAACATTTATGGAACGCTATGATACCGTGCCAACATTTTATTCATTTTACTCCATTTCTAATCTTTTACAAATAAATTTACTTTCTTTCTTTCTACAGTTTATAAATGATTATGTATTGACATTAGATACATACATCAAAAACACTAGCTATCACCATCTTTCCACAGCTTCCACATCTGTCCAGCCCTAATTCCTAATATAGGAGTGCATCTACACTAGTATGTGCTTATTTTAAATAACTTTTTCTCCAAATGTTAGCAGATAAACATCAATTGCGCATTAAAATGCACAGAAGTGTGTTTTCTGTGGAGGATGTGTAACTGTTACTTACTTCCACTTAGAAAATCAACAATATGTGTAATTTGACCAGGAATGCCCAAACTTTTACAGATTACTGTATATAGTAGTTGTACCTGATAAAAAGTCCAGCAGGTAGAGAGGGAGTGGAAGGTGTGTGGGAGGGGGAAGAGAAAAAGGGAAAAGAAGGGGAAGAGTTAGGAAAAATGATAACATTATAATCCAAATTGGTCCTTTAATTCATTCATTTATTTGTGTTTTTATAGATGTGACCAAATACCAGATACTGTTCAGGCCTTTTCTCTTCCTTCACTGGATTTGTCCCGTATCTTAGTTTTTCTGACGTCTTGACTTATTCCCTCAATAAATAAATAAAAAAGTCCAGCAGTTGTTGTTTTGAGGTTGGTGTACTTAATAAACTGGCAACTCTGCAGTGTAATATTACATTGTCTTAAACTCAGTAAAGAAAAACAACTGCAAAGTAATTTCAGACATTAGTAGGATACAATGGCCGGATGTTAGTAGCTGAACAGTGCAAGGTTCCTTCTGTTAAACTGGCTCATAGTCATTAAAACCTTTTCAGGTTTTCTGTCATTTTGCACTTTGTGCTGATTGTGCGCACAGTGGCTGCTTAATTACAGCCCTTTGGCACATCCGGTTGTCATGGCACTTGATTGCCACAGCTTTCACAGCAGTTATCAACTTATTTGAATATATTTGCATGCATATTTTAGCATGCTGTAATCTGTTTACTCAGTCTTTTTTACTCGTAAAAGACATGTTTTCAGACATGCACTCTGAAAAAAAAGTACTGAACTGTCACTGGGGTGTTACCCCTCTTGTCACGGGGGTTGTATTGACTTCACACAGCCCATCTTGGCTGCAGCCTTTCTAGTTTATGGTTCTGTTTTAAAACATTAGACTATGAAAAGGTACCAGGTTCCAGGTCCCCTGGAAAAACTCATAGATAAGGTACACAAGCAAACCTTAAATGCACTGTTGTACCTATGAAGGGGCAGTTAGATTGTTGGATGAATGAAAGATATACCTGCACTGTGTTTTTTTCTGATGGTGTATTGCAGAACTGTTGCACGTATAGACTCTTTCTAATTTGACGTCTCAGTGTTGGAATCTTTTCTACTTAATAGGCTTCTGTGATATGAGCTGATATGTGATATTAAGAGCAATTAGAGGAAACTGTGCAGTTGTTACAATGGACAGCCTACAAAAAAGCTTTTCGAGTGCACACCAAGCGGCTCTGTGCATTTAAAACCTGACAGCTCAACTTTTCTGACATTGTAAACACAACAAAATGCAACAGATAACTCGCTCTCAAACTCCAGTGATAGTGGTGCTCTTGATTGGACAGCCTGTCAGTGCTAGCCCTGAGTCTCTGTGATAAGGACGCTGTCTGGCCTTAACTTCTGTTCTAGTTCCTCTGGGAGGGGAAGGCTTGTGACTAATTGCTCTATCAGTCTTGCGCGACATCGGCGCTACATGTATCTATAGCCTCAGCAGCTTTTTTGGGGCCTCACCATGCTGTATTCAAAGTTTAACTGACTTTAATAGTCTCTCAGACCCCACACAGTCCAGCATGCAGGCATATACATCACCAGCCTAGTCAATACAGCCAGAATAAGAACAGAGGGAGGCAACAAACGAGAGAGAAGAGTAGGAACAGAGAGTTAGGAGGAAGGAGAGAGACATGCAGAGAGAGCTTGGCAGAGGTAGAGAGAGAGAGAGAGAGAGAGCCATGTGAGAAGCAGAAAGATGGAAATTGAAAGCCCTGGAGGGAGATATATAACAGCCTATCTGAAAGCCATCCTTGCTCATTTGGGGGCCATTATCATGGTGAAGGTTCCAGAAAGAGAGCACACCCTGCAAAAAGACATGTGCTCCTTTTATCAGCACTCAGCCCATTCTTTTTTCCCTAGCCTGAGCCGTTTAATCCTGTTTAAGCAAAGCTGCATATGGAAATGTATGCAAATGCTTATGAGGGGGGAAAAATGAAATCTTGTGATTTACAGAGTGTTTTGAGAGCAGGAGAGATGGTTGGAACAGGGGAGGGAAAGAAAAAGGGGACGGTATTCCCCAGTTTCCATGGTAACCCTGCAATTTCCATAAACCCCCCTCCTCCTTAAGGTTGCTCCCCTCCTTCTGTACATTTGTGTCTCACATTTTCACATCCTCTTTCTCCCTCACTGAAGACGCTGTGAAATCTGCACATATAATCATATGTCCTCTCCAGATTGTGCAGTGCTGGAGTCGGCTGTGTGGTTCTGTGTGCATGTTAACATGTGTATCTGCCCACGCCATTCGTATGATCTAGAAGGAAGGAGGGAAACTCTGCACTGAAGTCTGCCAGCTTCGTTAATTTACTCACCCTGTAGTTATAAAATAGCACATACACTACCATTCAAAAAATGGATGGATCATTCAAAAGTTTGGAATCACTTCTAGCCTCAAGCTTCTAATATTGCTTAATAATTTATAATGATTACAGTGCAGAAGGTTAGGGAACTGGCCCCGTGACCGGAACGTTGCCAGTTCAATCCCCAGAGCCGACTGTCTATGACTGAGGTGTCCTTGAGCAAGACACCTAACCCCCAACTGCTCCCCGGGCGCTGTGGATAGGGCTGCCCACCGCTCTGGGCAAGTGTGCTCACTGCCCCTTTTGTGTGTGCGTGTGTGTGTGTATTCACTAGTGTGTATGTGGTGTTTCACTTCACGGATGGGTTAAATGCGGAGGTGGAATTTCCCCGTTTGTGGGATTAATAAAGTATCACTTAACTTCTCCGCGTTTGATTGGTTGGAAACCAAAGTAGTGCCAAACCAGCACATTGGCACCTTTTCTCATCCATTGTAGTTGTTTCATTTCCCATAAAACTTGACATACTCCTTAAAAACCCCTTAAAATACCTTATGGTGTATTAATCTACATTTAACTTCTTAATCCTGATGTATGTTACAGTAATGATATTTTACGTCGAGTACTATCCGACCAATTCTGTTGGTCCTCTTGTCACACAACGAAACAATGAAAAGGGCCGGGCTTCGTATAATGTAAAGAATAAAAACAACAGAAGAGTCACAACAGGTTTTAACACAACAATGAGAATATGTAGCTAAGCTGAACGATGGAGATAATAAAGTCTGATAATATGAAGTAAAGCAAAAAATAATATAAACTAGTCCATGGTGGGATTGAGGAAAAATGACAGAGATAGCCCAGCGAGTACACGGATCCTCTACGCTTACTTTATGCGTCACACTTCCACAGTCCGAAAAGCTCTCAGCAAGCTTTTAGTCTGAAATAAAGCCCCTTGCTGTTCAAGCAAAACCCAGAAGACAAATCAAAGGCAAATGAAATGTTATAGCAGTCCGTCCAAATTGAACATTATGGGAATAAACTTACTGTTCAATATCAAAGAAAAAACATCTAAAACAAGCCCTATTGTCTTTCTGAAAATTGAGTTTAACTTCTGGTTGCAGCAGTGGAAGAAATCTGATTGTTCTGATTGGACTGGTATTGTAGTGTTTCTGATTGCATTTTAAGGTGTGTTGAGTTTGCATAGCACTCCTGATTAAATTTGAAGTTTATTACCAGGCTTTGGCTCACTTATTGCCCGGCCTTTAGGGAAAGCGAGACCTGGCCGCTGTAATTGTGCTGTCAAACAGAAGCTCAGAATGCTTCCAATTAGTTTTTTTATCATTGTTTCCATCCGGGGGGGAAAGCTCATATTAACAGAGAGCCAGGTAAATACAGCATACACTAACACACACACAGTTCTAATGCAGGTGATGTTTTAGAACCACAAGGTTCTGTCCCACTCTTATTTTCTTTGTATATGTTGACACAGGGTGAAATTATTAAGAAGCATGGTTTCAATGCTCATAGTTACGCAGATGACAGATATAACCAAAACTTTTCCAAAAAAGTTGTGATGCTTTGCAAAATGTAAAAAAAATGATTATTATAATTTAATAATGATTTGCGAATCACTTAAGCACTATATTTAATTGGAAGCAGTATAAAGACGGCATATCAAATGAGGAAGTTTAGTGTTTTTTTTTTTTTTTTAATAAATGTCCAGTTTGAATTTGATGCCAGCAGAATGTTTCAAAAAAGTTGGGACAAGGGCAACAAAAGACTGGTTGTGTAATGCTAAAAAAAAAAACACCTGGTGGAACATCTCACAAGTAATTAGGTTAATTGATGACAGGTCAGTAACATGACTGGGTATAAAAAAAGCATCCCAGAGAGTATTTGTAGAAGTAAAGATGGGGAGGGGTTCACTGCTTTGTAAAAGAATGTGCAGGCAAATAGTGCAGCAATGTTTCTCAATGTAAAATAACAAAGAAGCCGGAGAGTTTGTAATCTACGGTGCATAATAACATTAAAATATTCCGAGAATCTGGAGAATGGGCTCAGGAACACTTCTGAAAAACACTCTATGAACACAGTTTGTCGCTATTAAAATTCTGTCACACAAAGAAGAAAAAAAATAGAAACCATATATAAACAGCATCAGTGACTGTATGGGGGCACCACTGTTGCACGTGGCATGTGTGGCACGTCTGTGAAAGCACCATTAATACTAAATGATCCATACAAGTTTTGTAGCAAAATATGCTGCCATCCAGATGACGTCTTTTTCAGGAAAGGCCTTGCTGATTTCAGCAAGACAATGTCAAACAGAAATGCTCCGTATTAAAAGAGTCTGGGTGTGAACAGACCTGCCTGAAGCCCAGATTGGTCACTCTTTAAACAGCTGAAATCTGATATGAAACAAGAACTGGAAAACATTTCACTTTCAAAACTACAGCGATTGGTCTCTTCAGTTCCCCAAAGCTTACAGAGTTGTATTCTGTATTTATTTACGTTTTTGACAGCCTCCCAACTTTTTTGGAAACAGGGTTATAACAAATGATGTCTCTATTCGAAGCAAGTAGGTATCCTGTCTTTAAGCATTGCTAGCTTGATAAAAGCAATTTTAAAACTAAACGAAGATGAAACAGAGAAAAAAGCTGTATAACAGTGAGAGATCTGGCTCTGCAGACAAAAACCTGGACAAAAACCTAGATTTTAACAATCTAGGTGTAACTCTGGGCTGGATTTCAGTTTTAAACCTAATATAAATTACTTTACTGAAATTGCATTCTGTCGTCTAAGAAATATAGCATGTTTTAAACCCTACGGTTTGAAGATGTTAAAAAATGAGCCATGCTTTTGACTGTCGTAATGCTTTGCTCACGGGAGTTATGCAACTACTATAAAAACAAACTACAGTTGTGTAACCCCAAGAATATCTACAACTAGACCATACTAGACCAGTTTAGCATCACTCCACTGTTTCCTTTATAACCGACTGTAAAGTTTTACTACTAGTTTTTATATCTCTTTATGGTGCAGCACCTTCATACATCTCTAAACGCTTGATAAACTATGTATATTTCAAAAAGAAGTGGTAAAGCTGCTTGTTGTTTTTATGCACCAAAGATCTGGAACACATTACCAATAAACATTCATCAGGCTCCTTCAGTGACTAATTAAACTGAAACTGACAGCTAATAACATTTCTTCACCTTAGCATTTAACTAGCTTTTAACCTTTTCATTACTTTTACTCATATGTCACTTTTAAGTTACTTTTTCTACGTTAATTTTCAATTGCTTTTATTCTCATTTCTTCTTCTTATTTTTTGTCACTGCTTTAATTTGAGTTTTAATATTTGCCTCGTTTACTCTTTTATTCTATTGTCACTACATTGTGTTCCTTTCTCTCTCTCTGCTTTTCCATTACATTACGAATCACTTTGCTGTAGAGTGTCACTGAAAAATTTCAAAGAGCAACTCCAGATATGAATGATAAGTAATGCAGTGTAGCCATGACATCAGATAACTAACTAGCCGGCCTGGTTTACCATGAACGCCCTGGAAAGTGAGTCTCCGCTTTCTTAAACCCGTTTAAACTGATATTTCAGACATTTCACTTCCAGAAACATCGCTGTTATGTTGTGGCTCTCGCCTGTTGTGTTGTGACTGGCTTTGCTGCGTTTCTGAGGTTGTACATGTTTCTGTGTCTGCATGTTTATGAAATGCAGTGCAGCTGAGGTCATTTTGATGAGTGTTTTCTAAATTTGCATAACGTTTCTGAGATTACATTGTATCTTTTATTGCACTGTATATAGTCACCGTATAAAGCACTTCACATTATAGAATGCATAAGGAACCATTAATATAATAATATGACATTTTTATAAAAAGTGTTATTTCCCAAGCTGGGATAGGCTCCAGCACCCCCAGCGACCCTGAGGGAGGAGCGGCTTAGAAGAGTGTGTGTGTGTGTGTGTTTGAGTGTGTGTGTGTGTGTGTGTGTGTGTGTGTGTTTTATTTCTCAGTAAAAGACTGCAATGTTTGAGTTCTTAGTCAGTCATACTTCAAACACTCATTGTTTGAGGTGTGGATCAGTACTGATCTCATTCTCCATGAACTATCTGAAATTAGAAATTAGTACCTGAATCTTCTCACCCCAAGATATCGTTTACATTGGATTATATGTGGGAGAGACTGGTTTCTTCAGCAGACTATTGAATTTACTGAAGCTTCGCAAAGTAGGCTCTAGATGACAGCATGCAAATTAAGACCACAGTAGGACTGGGAGTGACATTTTTTCATATGAGAAAGGTGCAATTATGTGGAGTAGGCCTACATTGAGATGGGTATTATTTTATTTGAATCAAGTTTCACATTGAAGCCTGATAATAGAGCCTTGCATCTCCGGAATACTGTAGTCTCTCAGTCAACTGGCACACATGGCAGTCATTTCTTTTAGTAGATAGTTTGCTGTAAAAGCTAGTGTTTGAGTTTGGCTCGCTGCTCTGCGCAGTTTAAAATGGTAAATGTTAGGTCCACAGGAAT
>NC_051217.1:677500-750000 GCF_015220715.1 Pygocentrus nattereri | reverse complement strand
GGGAGTGAGTAGCCAGTGCTCTGGCTTCTGACTGGCTATAAGTAACATGGCACTTCTCCCCTCCTGGACACAAGCTGTTGCTGCTAATGCTGCTATGCTCATCAGTGTGGGTGTATATAATTCTACACACCTCAATTCCAAAAGAGTCTGTATAATACATGAAAAGCATCAGTGATCAGTAAATTCTGTTTGATCTGTATTAAACTGAAAACAGTGCCAAAACACAATAGGTGATGTTTTATCCAATATTTTTGGACAAATATATGCCCATCCCAAATTTGGAAAATCAAGCCAGGACAGGGGCGGCGTAACCACTGTGTTACATCACCTTTACTTTTAACAGCACTTCATAATGATTTAGGGACTGAAGCCACCAACTGATCCAGTGGAACTTTTCGCCTGTTATGCAGGTCAATTAACAGCACAGGACCTTCTTTGTTGCATTTTGTGCTTTATAAATCTCCACAGGGGGCAGTCGTGGGCTGGAGGTTAGGGAACTGACCCTCTGACTGGGAAGGTCGCCGGTTCGATCCCCAGCATCGACAGTCCATGACTGAGGTGTCCTTGAGCAAGACACCTAACCCCCAACTGCTCCCCGGGCGCTGCGGATAGGGCTGCCCACCGCTCCGGGCAAGTGTGCTCACTGCCCCCTAGTGTGTGTGCTCACTAGTGTGGATGTGGTGTTTCACTTCTCGGATGGGTTAAATGCGGAGGTGGAATTTCCCCATTTGTGGGATTTAAACGTAACTTATAACTTCAATGGAAAACTGAACTGCAGGCAGGCCAGTCTTGCATCTGTACTCTCTGAAAACACAGCCATGCCGTTGTTCTGCTGAAATAAGCATGCATGTCCCTGAAAACGACGGCTTTAAGACGGCAACATATGTTGCTCCAGAATGTGTATATATCTTTCAGCATTAACGGCGCCTTCATAGACGAGCCAGTTAGCTATACCATTGGCCTAATACACACCCCCACAGTGTGACAGGCCCTTTGAACTTCACACTGGTAATAATCTGAATGGTCCTTTTCTTCTATGGTCTGGAGAACATGTCCATTATTTCCACAAACAGTTCTAGAATTATTTTTTTTTTTACTAAATGTAAAAAATGTCAATGAAAATCTTTAATAAAACAACTTATTAGATAATATAATACTGAGATGTTACTGCAAACACACGTAATAATGAGCTTCTGGTAAAGCCTAGTGGCAACTTGAGAGGTAACAGTGCTCTGAGCTGGTGAAACATCTAATACAACACTGTTTAAACAATATAAGTGAATAAAACGTTATGTGCACATATTATTTCATATTATTGATGAACTTTTCTCTGATTCTGCTTCCCAGCTGTAGACGGGGATCAGAAGAACTTCTTCTTCAGGCCTGGATCTAACTTAGCTGCTCTAACATGTCCAGTCACCTTAACTTGTTTTGCAAATAATAATTGCAAAATGGAAATTATTACCTTTTACACATCGGCATTACTTGTCAATCATCAATGATATCTGATTACATCATCCTATGGCCTGGGCCTGTTACGCACAGACATTTCTCCAGATTCCTTGAATCTTTTGATGTTCTACTCTGTAGAGAGTAAAATATCTAAAATCCATGTCCCACTTTTTTGGCATCATCTTTAGAATGAGTGCACATTTACGAAGAAAACAATCAAGCTGAGAAAATAACTTTGATATCTTTGTGCTATTTTTGGTTTAATAGAGGCCAAAGTACGTTTACAAACCATTGCTTTCTGGTGTTATTTGCATCTGCAGACTGTCTCGACTTTTTTGGAATTGAGGTTTGCAATCCAACATCAGCACATGTAGAGAAATGAAAGCAGACTATGAAATCCTGTGTTTGCGGTCTAACCTGGAAAAATGAAGATGAAGAATGCACTAATTCCACCAATTCCACTGATAACTTTGCTGATGTCTGGGACAAACACTGCAATGAGGAGAGTGGAGACAACCCACATTATGGTGAGACCGACTCTGGTGCAGGTCTCAAAGGAATCAGTCACCATGAAGTATTTCCCACTGCACTTCAGTAGCCGATCCAGAATCACTGACCTGTAAAACAGGCACAGTAAGCAAACTAGACTTGCTGGACCTGACTGACAAATGAAATAAAAAATTAAGTCCATTAAAATAATGTAGGCGTGTGACTTTGCTTCATTAATTTTCTGTTAAACAACAGCGATAGTTTCACTTTATTTATACATGTTTAACACACTGGGGAGGGCAGCTATCCAGTTATGTAAGCAAGTCCAAAAACAGAAAACTGCCATTTTCCAGGGCGTAAAGATTGAGTATGTTAAGAATTTAAACAACGTATGTATGTCCGGCGGCGCGGCGAGTAGCTGCAGCGGCCACTTCGGAAACAGCAAAACGGTGGTTTTTTGCTATTTTTGTTTACTGTCTGTCGTGTCACCCGACCAAAAACTAGATACATACACAGCTCTTTTGATGCTCTACCTGCACTATCTGGTCATTGCTGCTACACTGTGTTTACTCTGGTTTTTCTGCTGTGTGTCTGTCTGTCGTCTGACTGCGTGACGCTCAGATCACAGCAGGTTAATATCTCTGCTCCTTATTCCACGACCTCATGTCCAGAGTGAGTGCCTGTTTAGAGTCTGTCTACTGTGTCTAATCTCTGTTTAATTTATCCTATTTATTGTTTCTAGCTTCATTTTTTGTTCGCACACGATGTCGCACTTTGTGCTTTTTGTCCCACGTTGCACCGTGATGTTCCTGGAGGAACGTAATTTAGACACTGTGTACCTGTACAGAGATGGAATGGCAATAAAAGCCTCTTGACTTGAGCATATGAAATAATTCACAGCAATACACACACTTGGTTTTCAGTTCTGAGGTCAGGATTAAATATTTTGACATTCTTCGCTTTTTATGTCTTAATTCTACAACTCTAGTTACAGACTACAGAGTTACACTGTATTAGTTACACACTGGTTGTGATAGTAAAGCCACACAACTCACTGCATAATTATTCATTTTGTAACTACGACATAATAACAACTGAACACTGGGAATTATTGCTACCTTCCAAGCAGCAGAACGATGGGGTAGATGGTGATGATTGAGACTCCAAACAGCAACCTGGCAATGATCATGAGGACATCATCTCCACTGTAGGACATCAGAACGTCAGCGGCAACATTGTTCCCAAAGGTGAGATACCCATAGATTCCTGGAAAGATGTTCGTACAAAAAGAATCCAGCTAAATTATTTCCTTACAGAAGCAGGTCATCCAATAATGTCTGACACTCCACATATGCCCTATAGCACACCTGACCGACGGGTCAGGTGAGCCCTGCCAAGACAACCTCATGCTGCATTCAAGTAAAGTGGGAAACAGGCAAATACCAACAAAGCAGATTTTCCATCGTAGATGTTGTGTTCTAACAGAGTTTAGTGAACAGAGATGCAGGGCAAAGAGGAAACAAAGGACTCTGTGTGTTTACCTGCTGCGCATTTTCCACTGGTGAAAACTGGTTTTCAATAAATAAATATACCTTGTGTGTTTCGATTCTGGTTCTCCCATAATTGACAGAAGTGCAAACATCTTTTTTTCTTAATATGTTAAAGAAAATGCAGGATAAGTATTAGGGCTGGGAATCTCACGATTCGATTCCAACTCAGAGGCCGCGATGCGATTATAAAACGATTATCGATGCATCTTATTTTTCTATACAGGATCTCTTTTTTCTCACTGTGTGAGGACTTGGTGCTTTTAAAGCAAAGTATTTGTAATGATCTATAATGAATTTACTTCCAATATTTTTTATTAATAAAACAAATGGAAGTGATGTGGACGGCTCTCGTTCACTGCTCTTGTTTGGAGCACATGAGACGCTGTGGTCACTCATCAGTTACGGTGAAATCAGATCCAGAGCGATAGCTGTCCCTGCAGCATTATTATTTTTTTCACTTCTGTAATTTCTGTTTTGGTCTCACTGTAGAGATCGGGGGGTTGCTGTGCCAGTAAAACACCTTAGAGACTGGACGCTGTATCTCAGCTCCAAAGTGTGCACCATAGCGCGAAAGCCATGGTTCTCAACGACGGAGAACTGGCGTGCAGACTGCAGGTCACATAACAACGCAATCTCTGTTAGCTACGAAAAGGCAAAGAGAGATTTAAGACCAACGTTTTGAGATGAATGGACTTCGTGTTTATAAGCAGCGCAGTTGGTTTCCTGGAATGTTAAACCTGCGATGAAAGAAAAGTTGCAAAGATGAAGTCAGCTTCTCTTTCAAATTTCCCCGTTCCACCTTAAACGCGCTGCATTTACATTCTGGCAGGCAGAATTTAAGGTGAAACGGAAACATTTGAACAAGAAGCTGGAAAATGAGAAGCGACTTCAGCCTCATAAAACATCAGAACGTTGAGCAACATTTACAAGACACTGCTCTACTTTTGAAATGCGCTGCTCTGTAAAGTGTTTAGTGTCGTGTTATGTGTCATTATATTCAGTAGTGTGTCCCTGGACTGTGACTGTATTTAGAACATTATCCTTGTTTATTCCTGCATGGCCACGTCTTTCGCACCTGTCACTTGTCATGTATAGGCGGAGCCTAATCTTGGAATCAGTCCTACTATAAACCTGCATCAGCCCAGTGTCTTACGGGCTGGCTGGGTGTCTGGTATCTGCGAGCAAACGAATAAACCTCACTTCTCCAGACATACGGCTGGTCCCCTGGTTAAATTCTGGCGGAGATGTGAGGAAAGCGGCTATAGCTAAAGCTTTAAAGCAGAGCAAAGTAGGTCTGCGTTTTTGTTTATATTTTTTAGCCTATACTAGGACTTTAAGACATACTGAGACATACTGGACATGAAATGTTGTGGCTCCCAAGGTGGTTTGATTTTTGTTGAAAGGATGTCTCTTCTAATCTAAACTAGCGGTTAATGCAGAGGATGCCAGTCAGATTTCTCGCTCACCCAGCTGTGTTTTTGTTATGTGCCTCCACGGATTGTCCGGGCACTGCACTTCCGCACTTCCAAGTCCCAACTTTTACGTTCCATCAACATTACAATATAAATTAAATATTTAGAAAATCGATTTTTGACATTTTTAATCGATTTAGAATCGTCCACATCCGCATTGCGATGCATCTAAGAATCCCCCCCCATCCCTAATAAGACCCAACATTAACATCAGTGCTCCAATATTACGACATGTTTGATAATGCATTAGCCTTTGTTTATTTTAGTTCAGTAAATTCGTAATTTTTGCATTAAAAACTTCATAAATTCATACATAGGTTTACAGGTGGCCACATAAACACACCATGAATAACTCCAGCAGCAGAACTAAAAACTATTACATCAAAGAGCCCCACCGGTCAGGGAGTAAATGACGAGACAGAAGAACATCGACACCAGTGAGATGACGACCCAGTGAGAGAGCTTCTTATTCTCCATACTGCTGTAGATGGCAATGCAGGCCTCATGACACTGGAGAAAAGACAACAAAGACAAACAAGGCGTTTAATGCAGACTGTAATAACATCACAGAGCTTACCATGAGTAATTAAATCAATTCTGGCCATCAGAATGATCAATTTATTGCTTATTCACTGCAGAAGAGACCGTTCTGGACAGTTCTGTCTGCACTACGTATAAATATCATCTGCATGTTCACATTAGAGCTGTCACAGTACTCGAATATTGTACCACTGCCAAATGTAGGATCACACTTCTATGGCAAAAATGAAAAGGTTTATCAATGTTGGACCAAACATAGACAAAATATTCAAGAGAATATTCAAGCTTAACGTGTCTAATTGTTCATCATATTAAATACTTTACATAATTAACTAACATACTTCATTCAGCACATTCTGGAAATAAAAGCAATATGGCCCAACATTATCACACAGCTTTAAAACAGTTATATCGACATGTGTTATGTCCACCAAGGCTCAGTTCTGTTCACTTTAAAATGACACATACTGAGCTGGAACATGCAGTGATGACTAAAATCAGCTCTTTGAACAATATTCACAATTTTAAAATCTGTTCGGTCAAAAACGGGAAGTGTTTCAGCCGCATATTTATCCAATCTGCAATGAGAAATGACTGGCAACCTGAACGTTCCAAACAAACACACCCCATTAAAAAGGAACGCGTCTGCTTCACCTGTGAGTCAAACCAGCCACACACACATATGCTCATTAAGCCCCCACCCGAGGAAGGAGAACAACCTTCCACCGAGTCGCCTCCTTTCTCACACAGCTCTTTCACTATTCCTTTTCCTTTCTTCTTCCCATTGCTGCCCTGTGATCAATCAGCCTCCAGCGATGGCTGCCGAGAGCTCCGGCGCTCCCATGTGGCTTTACTCTTGTCTTTTATTACACTTTTGATAGCCCCCACTGCACTGACTTGATTTCCTGAAAAGCAATAAATAAAACTCCCAAAATGTTTCATTCTTCCGCTGTTTTCGGATCACCTGACCTTACCCACTATAGCTGGGCTGGCATGAACTCCTGCCCTAGGAATGATGGCATTTGGTGAAAGATTTTCAGTGTCACATTCACACGTAAAACGTCAATTCAGAAAACAGCACTGACGACCTCCATCACCCCACAGTCACTACACCCAGCACCCACTCACCTGAAAGCCAAAGCAGATAGTGGGAATGACGCTGAACATCGAGACCCAGGTGCTTATCCTAGAAAGCAAAAGGCCAGACACCAACACACACAAGAGTCACACGGAGAGAGTTCTTCAGAGGAGAGGGGTTTCAGTCCCCTGACCTTCAGGAAGCAACTGCATCGATGAGTGTTCAGCTGTTATTTAGCCTCAGCCCTAACCTTCAGACTGGATGGAGTGGATGAGATTAAGAGAAGCAATAACGCTGTGCAATCATCGTCATCATTGTATGTGGTCTGCCCTGGGCCCTGTGCTCTTCCTTTATCAAGAAGGTCCTGACCGATGTGTAAGTTCTGTGGTAAAGGTTAAGTTAGGATGTATTTTATTTATGTTTTTGTTATTTTTCCCATGATGGAGTTCTGTTTTCACCAGGCCAGCCTGTTTTGCTGTAATAGAAGTGAGTAGTAGTGACTGATCTTTATAAAAAGTCTTTATAAAAAACTCAACAGCCTCACCTGAGCAACTGTCCTCACCTGAGCGGCTATTTTTCACAATATAAAACCAGCCGCTGATTATTTTTTCCCACTGGGAGATGCACTACAGTATGGTTACAAATACATGACCGCAATAATATTTTGTCATTTCTACTGCCAAGTGAAGACACTACCTGAGCAACTGTGACAAACTTGGCTACCTTTCTTATCAGGGTGGCAAGCGTGACGAGCAGGAATGGATGAATACAGCCTACAAAAGATCTTCATACATGAACAGGAATGCTGTTACCAGCCGGCTGCTATTCTATAGATTTTACTTTTGCTCTGTAATTAAAACAAGCAAGTGATGCTGAAATGTATTTAGATTTATGTAGCAGCTTATGTGTTTCATTTGGATCGGATCAGGGAAAACGCATGGCTCATATTAAGTTTGAATATGGAGACAACCTGGAAAGATTGTGCAAAATTATACAGAAAGTGACCATATTTTACAAATACAGGGCATTTTACATGATTTGCATTACATTCTGAGTTCAAAATTTATTTCACTTGTAAATCACTACAGTACAATGCAGTAAGCTGTGAAATGTTTACGTGAGCATAAAGTTTATGATGTAACTTTACCTAATTTGCCTAATATAAGCTCCTCCAGCTTGTATGGACAACATCAATGTTTTAGTTGAACACGACAGCTGAATGTCGGGTGCCGCTGTCTTCACAGCTCTTTCTAAGTGACTTCTGAGAACATCGAGTGTCGTGGAACCAACAGTGACTGCTCGGAGCTGATGGAGCCGATGAAAATCACACTGCACAGTTATGAACAATTCACTCTTATTGAGGCGAAGAACGCAGAGTGCTTCCTGCTCAGGGGTCGCATCTCCTCGCAGGCTGAAGGGGGCCCTCTTCTGGTGACAGACAGAAACTCTATGCCCCCCTCTTTCAAATAGTATGTGATTGGTTCCCAGGCGTCTCACAGTGGTAAAAATATGGCGCTTTGAAATCGGATTGATCTTTTTGAAATACACCGTATTTCATTATTTCTATTCTTGCATATAAACCAAAGAATTAACAACCTTATCAATGTCTTATTGCCCTTCCCTTGAAATCTATACGTTGTACAGACCTCAGGTTTTGATGCAAAGTCAATGAACTATAGTTTCAGCACATACTGAGCTCATGTGTCTACTAGTGTCTAATAAAGTGGTTTCTGAGAACCTAAAATCACTCAGGTTTGGAAATTTCGCACCTTCCTCCCCCCTGAGGATCCCATTAAAACAAAATTAGCCTTCTGTAGTGACTTCTACTTCTACGCATTAAAACAGGAACAAAGAATGTTTTTTTCAAATGTTACAGTTTTAAGGAGAGTGAAAATAATGTAATCGTTTTAGAATTCAGCTAAAATACTTCACAGACTTTGGTTTAGGTCACTAGCAACAGATAAAAAATGGATGAAAATCTAAAACATGTAGTAACGCATGTCCAAGATTCGGTCTGATCTGACAAGAAAATACCTGCAGAGAACCTTGCATAGTATCATGGTTCTGCTGTGAAACGGGAAACAGACACAGGTGCTCAACCTGGGTACAAACAGTTCTGGATGTGGATTAGAACAGACTGTGCTGGACACTGCCTGGTGGAAAACAGCTTAAATTGGCGAAGCGACAAGGGTTATCACAGGCTGTGGGACTTCGATATTGGCTGATTAGTGGTCAGCCAGTATGTCTGTCAGGCTCACCTGCTACGAAATATAAATGAGATAAAATACTTACCCACTGCTGTATATTGGTGACAGGTGGACCTCAGGAATTACTCTTGTATAATATTTTACAATGATTGCTACAGTCAAATATGTAGCAGCTAGAGTTCCTAACACACTACAGATCAAAAAAAAGAGACACAAAGGAAAAATGAAGTTTGACTTGGGCATTGGACTCAAGTTTAACAGCTAATATAAACATTAGGCCTCAAAGGCATCCAACACAGAAATGCTGTCAACAATCAATCATGACGAAATGCAAGAAATGATAGCAATGACTGTACATGTTGATTACTCAATCAAACGGTGACGGTCTGTCCATCGCAGTGTGTCAGAGACCGAAGCATTTGTTTACTTTATTAATGATATGGCACTGAAAACAATAATAGAGTTATCTACTGTGATCAGTCTCTCACACTACTACAATCACTCCTGAACTATCCCCTTAAAATCCTCTGAAGTGCTGCAAATTTTTTACATTTAGTTTAATGGACTGAACACATTATGAGCCATCGCCCAGTCTTTCAAATCCTTTAATCCACTAAAGCTACTTTAATGAGCGTTTCTCACCTGGTGTACTTCTGTATCCCAATTTCTTTAGGAATGGAGAGGGGGAGGATGAGGAAGAGACATAAGACGAGGAGAGTAAACCTCTGGTCTGTGTACCAATGATGAGGCATCTCGCTTTCACTTGAGCCTGTGATTACCTCATATATAGAGACCCACACTGAGACACAGGCAAAACAAAGAGATGGGCATAAACAAGATTTAACAGTTTATCCTAACTGACCATAACTCTTATACAGTACAGCAGTCACCGGAGTAAAGTAATGTGGTCAAAGACCTAGAATGGACTCATAGACAGAGTGAGCGTTATTCACATTTCTGAAGCTGGTCGGCCACTATAATGAGGAAGGCCACAGAGATCATGAAGAGGTTGAAGACGAAGCAGATCTCACAAAGCTTTCCTATAGCAGGCCCGCACACATGTCGCACCACGGCCTGGTATGTGCTCTGTCCACTGATAGAAGATGAGTATCCCAGGATGACCAGTCCACTAACAAGGAACACAAGAGACATCTGAGGAAGAGAGTAAAATGCCATGAGCTCCTACTGTATCTACAAATCTAAATTGCACTAAATATCTAGACTGTCCAAAGAATTAATGAGGGAGACAATCCTGTCAGATCAGGATGACCACAGTGTCTTGAGACGGTTCCTTTCCATTTCAGCCCATTCTTTGTGCTTCATGTCAGAGTCACGCATATGACAGGTTCAACAGACATGAAGGAACACTGAGATAGTTCGACTGACCAGCAAACTCACCAGACCTCAACCCCAATTCTCAATTTGGAGCAGCAAGTGCCATGCCAAAACTGGCATAAACAAACTCTGGCTGACATGGGCAGCTAGTCCAGGGAAGAGTGGGCTAGAATGGACAGGAGACTGGTGAACCTTACCTGACAGGAATGGCACCATCATTAAAGCAAGAGGACGTGTAATCAAGTATTAGAAAATAAATGATGCATGCGACTATTTTTAGTCTGCTGAACTTATCGTCAGTCTCCAATAATATGTCAACACTCTAAATAACTATCAACATCTTCTCATTTCCGCATCATAGTATCATATCATATTAATACCATCATATGATATGATTTCCATCATATTCTCCATTGTATGTATCTACCTTCTATGATATACGCATGCTCCAAATATCTACATTCTCCTTTACTCTCTCTCCAAGCACCATAACAAAAGTCCACATCATATCTACATTCTCCCTCATATCTACAGTCACCAGATATCATATCTACATTCTCCCTCATATCTAGACACCAGATATCATATCTACATTCTCTCTCATATCTACAGTCACCAGATATCATATCTACATTCTCTCTCATATCTACAGTCACCAGATATCATATCTACATTCTCCCTCATATCTACAGTCACCAGATATCATATCTACATTCTCCCTCATATCTACAGTCACCAGATATCATATCTACATTCTCTCTCATATCTACAGTCACCAGATATCATATCTACATTCTCTCTCATATCTACAGTCACCAGATATCATATCTACATTCTCCCTCATATCTACAGTCACCAGATATCATATCTACATTCTCTCTCATATCTACAGTCACCAGATATCATATCTACATTCTCTCTCATATCTACAGTCACTAGATATCATATCTACATTCTCCCTCATATCTACAGTCACCAGATATCATATCTACATTCTCTCTCATATCTACAGTCACCAGATATCATATCTACATTCTCTCTCATATCTACAGTCACCAGATATCATATCTACATTCTCCCTCATATCTACAGTCACCAGATATCATATCTACATTCTCCCTCATATCTACAGTCACCAGATATCATATCTACATTCTCTCTCATATCTACAGTCACCAGATATCATATCTACATTCTCCCTCATATCTTCAGTCACCAGATATCATATCTACATTCTCTCTCATATCTACAGTCACTATATATCATATCTACATTCTCTCTCATATCTACAGTCACCAGATATCATATCTACATTCTCCCTCATATCTAGACACCAGATATCATATCTACATTCTCTCTCATATCTACAGTCACTATATATCATATCTACATTCTCTCTCATATCTACAGTCACCAGATATCATATCTACATTCTCCCTCATATCTTCAGTCACCAGATATCATATCTACATTCTCTCTCATATCTACAGTCACCAGATATCATATCTACATTCTCCCTCATATCTACAGTCACCAGATATCATATCTACATTCTCCCTCATATCTAGACACCAGATATCATATCTACATTCTCTCTCATATCTACAGTCACCAGATATCATATCTACATTCTCTCTCATATCTACAGTCACCAGATATCATATCTACATTCTCTCTCATATCTACAGTCACTAGATATCATATCTACATTCTCCCTCATATCTACAGTCACCAGATATCATATCTACATTCTCCCTCATATCTACAGTCACCAGATATCATATCTACATTCTCTCTCATATCTACAGTCACCAGATATCATATCTACATTCTCCCTCATATCTACAGTCACCAGATATCATATCTACATTCTCTCTCATATCTACAGTCACCAGATATCATATCTACATTCTCTCTCATATCTACAGTCACCAGATATCATATCTACATTCTCCCTCATATCTACAGTCACCAGATATCATATCTACATTCTCCCTCATATCTTCAGTCACCAGATATCATATCTACATTCTCTCTCATATCTACAGTCACCAGATATCATATCTACATTCTCCCTCATATCTACAGTCACTATATATCATATCTACATTCTCCCTCATATCTACAGTCACCAGATATCATATCTACATTCTCCCTCATATCTACAGTCACTATATATCATATCTACATTCTCCCTCATATCTACAGTCACCAGATATCATATCTACATTCTCTCTCATATCTACAGTCACCAGATATCATATCTACATTCTCCCTCATATCTACAGTCACCAGATATCATATCTACATTCTCTCTCATATCTACAGTCACCAGATATCATATCTACATTCTCCCTCATATCTACAGTCACCAGATATCATATCTACATTCTCCCTCATATCTAGACACCAGATATCATATCTACATTCTCCCTCATATCTACAGTCACCAGATATCATATCTACATTCTCCCTCATATCTACAGTCACCAGATATCATATCTACATTCTCTCTCATATCTACAGTCACCAGATATCATATCTACATTCTCCCTCATATCTACAGTCACCAGATATCATATCTACATTCTCCCTCATATCTACAGTCACCAGATATCATATCTACATTCTCCCTCATATCTACAGTCACCAGATATCATATCTACATTCTCCTCATATCTAGTCACCAGATATCATATCTACATTCTCCTCATATCTACAGTCACCAGATATCATATCTACATTCTCCCTCATATCTACAGTCACCAGATATCATATCTACATTCTCTCTCATATCTACAGTCACCAGATATCATATCTACATTCTCCCTCATATCTACAGTCACCAGATATCATATCTACATTCTCTCTCATATCTACAGTCACCAGATATCATATCTACATTCTCCCTCATATCTACAGTCACCAGATATCATATCTACATTCTCCCTCATATCTACAGTCACCAGATATCATATCTACATTCTCCTCTCATATCTACAGTCACCAGATATCATATCTACATTCTCCCTCATATCTACAGTCACCAGATATCATATCTACATTCTCCCTCATATCTACAGTCACCAGATATCATATCTACATTCTCCCTCATATCTACAGTCACCAGATATCATATCTACATTCTCCCTCATATCTACAGTCACCAGATATCATATCTACATTCTCCCTCATATCTACAGTCACCAGATATCATATCTACATTCTCTCTCATATCTACAGTCACCAGATATCATATCTACATTCTCTCTCATATCTACAGTCACCAGATATCATATCTACATTCTCTCTCATATCTACAGTCACCAGATATCATATCTACATTCTCCCTCATATCTACAGTCACCAGATATCATATCTACATTCTCCCTCATATCTACAGTCACCAGATATCATATCTACATTCTCTCTCATATCTACAGTCACCAGATATCATATCTACATTCTCCCTCATATCTACAGTCACCAGATATCATATCTACATTCTCCCTCATATCTACAGTCACCAGATATCATATCTACATTCTCTCTCATATCTACAGTCACCAGATATCATATCTACATTCTCCCTCATATCTACAGTCACCAGATATCATATCTACATTCTCTCTCATATCTACAGTCACCAGATATCATATCTACATTCTCCCTCATATCTAGACACCAGATATCATATCTACATTCTCTCTCATATCTACAGTCACCAGATATCATATCTACATTCTCCCTCATATCTACAGTCACCAGATATCATATCTACATTCACTCTCATATCTACAGTCACCAGATATCATATCTACATTCTCCCTCATATCTACAGTCACCAGATATCATATCTACATTCTCCCTCATATCTACAGTCACTAGATATCATATCTACATTCTCTCTCATATCTACAGTCACCAGATATCATATCTACGTTCTCCCTCATATCTACAGTCACCAGATATCATATCTACATTCTCTCTCATATCTACAGTCACCAGATATCATATCTACATTCTCCCTCATATCTACAGTCACCAGATATCATATCTACATTCTCCCTCATATCTAGACACCAGATATCATATCTACATTCTCCCTCATATCTACAGTCACCAGATATCATATCTACATTATCTCTCATATCTACAGTCACCAGATATCATATCTACATTCTCCCTCATATCTACAGTCACCAGATATCATATCTACATTCTCCCTCATATCTACAGTCACCAGATATCATATCTACATTCTCCCTCATATCTAGTCACCAGATATCATATCTACATTCTCCCTCATATCTACAGTCACCAGATATCATATCTACATTCTCCCTCATATCTACAGTCACCAGATATCATATCTACATTCTCCCTCATATCTACAGTCACCAGATATCATATCTACATTCTCCCTCATATCTACAGTCACTATATATCATATCTACATTCTCCCTCATATCTACAGTCACCAGATATCATATCTACATTCTCTCTCATATCTACAGTCACCAGATATCATATCTACATTCTCCCTCATATCTACAGTCACTATATATCATATCTACATTCTCCCTCATATCTACAGTCACCAGATATCATATCTACATTCTCCCTCATATCTACAGTCACCAGATATCATATCTACATTCTCCCTCATATCTACAGTCACTATATATCATATCTACATTCTCCCTCATATCTACAGTCACCAGATATCATATCTACATTCTCTCTCATATCTACAGTCACCAGATATCATATCTACATTCTCCCTCATATCTACAGTCACCAGATATCATATCTACATTCTCTCTCATATCTACAGTCACCAGATATCATATCTACATTCTCCCTCATATCTACAGTCACCAGATATCATATCTACATTCTCCCTCATATCTACAGTCACCAGATATCATATCTACATTCTCCCTCATATCTACAGTCACCAGATATCATATCTACATTCTCTCTCATATCTACAGTCACCAGATATCATATCTACATTCTCCCTCATATCTACAGTCACCAGATATCATATCTACATTCTCCCTCATATCTAGACACCAGATATCATATCTACATTCTCCCTCATATCTACAGTCACCAGATATCATATCTACATTATCTCTCATATCTACAGTCACCAGATATCATATCTACATTCTCCCTCATATCTACAGTCACCAGATATCATATCTACATTCTCCCTCATATCTAGTCACCAGATATCATATCTACATTCTCCCTCATATCTACAGTCACCAGATATCATATCTACATTCTCCCTCATATCTACAGTCACCAGATATCATATCTACATTCTCCCTCATATCTAATCTACAGTCACCAGATATCATATCTACATTCTCCCTCATATCTACAGTCACTATATATCATATCTACATTCTCCCTCATATCTACAGTCACCAGATATCATATCTACATTCTCTCTCATATCTACAGTCACCAGATATCATATCTACATTCTCCCTCATATCTACAGTCACTATATATCATATCTACATTCTCCCTCATATCTACAGTCACCAGATATCATATCTACATTCTCCCTCATATCTACCTAAATATCTTTCTCGACACTCTCCATATGCCATAACTAATCTTCACATCATATCTACACTCTGCAGATATCACATGTACATTCTTATCTTATCTTCAGGCTCCACATATCCTATCAACCTTCCGCATGATCTACTCTCCAAACGCCAACATTCTCTATAATATCTATAATATTAAAACTAGAAGTGTATCCAGGGGGTGGCCCATGCCACCCTAGCAAGAAGCGTGGCCACTCAGCTATTATCAGTTAGCCATGATTAATAAAGCATCAGTTACGCATGATGGTGAAAATCTGTCACCAGGGTAGTCACCAGTCAGTTATACGAGTCTGATAATGCACTAAATAATTTGTGTCTTGCAAGCAGCAAAACCGCAAAGAGATGAGCGAATGTGTGCGGTGCCCCTTCAGCAGTGCTGCTCTGAGTTACACAGTGAAGCTGGCTTCGCAATCAAGAGTTAAAAATGACTCAGCTATAATCGTTTATCATGCTAATTAATTACCTTTCACAGGTGAACACACGCGGGTGTTGTTGATTACTTTATAAGCGCTGTCTGCCTGGCTTTCTAACCACTGGACTCATGTGAAGCTACAGCGAAGCCAACCTAAACGAGCAAACTCTATGACTTGTCTACATGAAATGTTTTTCTTAAACATTAAACAAATGCGTAATTCGTTCCAGCTCCCCAAATATCATACCCACATTCTCCATCATCTGCACTCTCCATCATCTGCACTCTCCATCATCTGCACTCTCCATCATCTGCATTCTCCAACATCTGCACTCTCCATCATCTGCACTCTCCATCATCTGCATTCTCCAACATCTGCACTCTCCATCATCTGCACTCTCCATCATCTGCACTCTCCATCATCTGCATTCTCCAACATCTGCATTCTCCATCATCTGCACTCTCCATCATCTGCACTCTCCATCATCTGCATTCTCCAACATCTGCATTCTCCAACATCTGCACTCTCCATCATCTGCATTCTCCAAATGCACTCTCCATCATCTGCAGTCTCCAACATCTGCACTCTCCATCATCTGCACTCTCCATCATCTGCATTCTCCAAATGCACTCTCCATCATCTGCAGTCTCCAACATCTGCACTCTCCATCATCTGCACTCTCCATCATCTGCATTCTCCAAAAGCACTCTCCATCATCTGCAGTCTCCAACATCTGCACTCTACATCATCTGCACTCTCCAGCATCTGCACTCTCCAACATCTGCACGCTCCATCATCTGCACTCTCCATCATCTGCACTCTCAATCATCTGCACTCTCCATCATCTGCACTCTCCAACATCTGCACTCTCAATCATCTGCACTCTCCATCATCTACACTCTCCATCATCTGCACTCTCCAACATCTGCACTCTCAATCATCTGCACTCTCCATCATCTACACTCTCCATCATCTGCACTCTCCATCATCTGCACTCTCCAACATCTGCACTCTCCATCACCTGCACTCTCCAACATCTGCACTCTCAATCATCTGCATTCTCCATCATCTGCACTCTCCAACATCTGCACTCTCAATCATCTGCACTCTCCATCATCTGCACTCTCCATCACCTGCACTCTCCAACATCTGCACTCTCCAATATCTGCACTCTCCATCATCTGCACTCTCCAACTACACTCTCTAAGCATCACTCAGTACTGACGTTCTGTAAACGCATCACTGAGACTGAGACCATGTTTCATTTCACCGGATACCGTCTAGAAGCGTTTCCAGAGCAGGTCTAGAGCAACAGGCTCTCTATCAACACACTAATGTATATGAACACAGTCCAGTCTGAGGGAGGCCTGTAGGTCAAGTCTTGTCCTATCAAGTTGCGCTTGGTTGGGCTCAGGATGCCCATAATCTACTGACCATTTCCACGGTGAGAGCAGAGTGGATTCCTCCGGCTCGCGCGAAAGCCCAGGGAAAGTTTAGCAGTCCTGCCCCCAGAGCGGACTTCAGCATGATGACCACCGCCCCGAAGGAGCCCAGGCTGCGGCCGTCCGCGGCCAGCGCGGGTTTGGCCAGTAAGCTAATGCTCTCTCTAGCGAGCTCCTCCATGCTTGACCAACAGCACAAGTCTAACCAAATCGCACGCGCCCCTCAAGCAATTAGGCGAGGGGCATCAGGAAATCGGGCAGATGATTGGCTGAAGCTGCAGGCGTTCTGAAGTTTGTAGACCAATCATATCCGTGAAGCACGGGGCACAGCCGGCAACGTGGCTGTCGCCCCCTCTTTATCAAATGTCCAGTGAAGCATAGGCCAAGAGCTGACCGCAAGCAGAAAATGAGTGGCCTGGCTTGTTGTGGGCTAAAGCTGGAAGGACATTACCCCTGTGACCTGATGCCTGCCAGGTACAGCACACTTACCAACCAGAGGGTTTCAAACTGATCATCTCAGCCATCCAGTTACTTCTAATTAAAGAACTTCATTTAAGATGATCATCTAAGAGTAGCCTATCAGCTAAAACTGCTTGGACACTCTGCTACCCTACAAGAAGAATACACGGCTAACAAAATGTGAATGTGTGCTGTTTCAGGGAAGATTTGTTTTGGGATTGAACCTGATTCTTTCTTCTTTCCCTTGATATCCATATCCGATACCCACCAACTACAATTTGGCATCTTGTAGCACAAATAAAGCGATTGCAGCGGTGAATATCTGTATAAATACTTCCGAAAAGGACAGTTTTTTATTTTAACTGTGAAAAAAAATAGAAGCAGCATGTAAAAGCTTTGAACTTTATGGTCATTTTGTACAGGTAGTTAAGATTCTCCAGATTCAGATTCCCCACAAGGGGGCGCTATCGGCATTCAAGTAGTTTTGTGTGTGTCAGTGAGAGAGGAAACCCACACCAGCAGGATCTCGCGAATGCACCAGCGTTTGCAGTCACAGAAAGTGGATATACCTCAGCAAAGATACACAAAAAACTACTTAAGTACAGTAACAAATTACATTTACTTAGTTACTGTCCACCACTGGTCATTTGGCATTGCACACACAGAGTAATGAGAATAATTCTTAAATTACATAATTGACTACAACTTCCACAAACAATGGGACAAAATATTTGGATGGAGATGCTTCATGTTGACGCACACAGAAAAGTCTTCTGCATTTGTGGAACTATCAACTTTTCTTGTTTCCTCTCAGGTAAGTTCTTCATTTCTCCAAGCATGTGGAACAACGCTGTACAGCTCTGCCTATAACTTACGTCGCTTGATGGGTGAGGCACTCGGCCAGCCTAGCATGTGACCTCCGTTAACAGGGAACCTCTTGACGCCTTAAAGTGTGAAGTCATGTGTGTCCTCACTGCTCAGTCATGTCAAAAAGGTCATGTGTTGTGACCAGACTCACTGCCGAGTAGCCATTCCCAGGCTGGTCATTGGCCCCAGCTCTGGTGGGGTAGGCTGACGCTGTGGGTTCAGTTTCTGTTCTTGCCACCAGAAGAAGAAGGCGGGCACTCTTTATCCAGACCTGGCTTTTTAGCAGAGGACGTAATGAGTGAAGCTGGAAACCTTCCAAAGAAAAGGGGGGGGGGGGGGGGGGGGGGTGGTCATGTGACCTCATACTGGACATGATTTGAGAAATCCATTGAAGCACAGATAACTGGTCACAAGGTCAGTTCCCATGTTCTTCATGCAATTAGCCTCCATCGAGGGTCATCATGCTGAGGGGCCAGTGACATTTTCACAGGCTATTCGGCCCCATTAAAAGTGGATCAGGGACAAGGTTTAGAGGGACCCCATCACCTTTAATGAAATTAGTCCACTTCACACTGGCCCAGGGCCACAGCATGGGTGACTGGAGGACTGATGTGTGTGTGAGGGGCGGGGGGGCTGATTTGGACTGGTTACAAGGCAAAGGCAGAGAAAACAGTGGCTATTGTGCTCTCAACCCAGGACAACTTTCAGCTGTTTAGATTGTTTTTGGTTTGTAGCACTGTTGCTGAAATGCTCAGCAGTGGTCAGCAGTAAACAGTGGTGCTGTTGTATGGCACCAGCATGGACAGCAAATCTGTTTAGCAGCAGACTAGAAAGTTTTCTTACTGTAGATAAAGATTTTTGAGAGGGCTGTTCCTAAATCATACCACCAATACTTTAGATTTAGGAGCATCTGAGGATGG
Organism: Pygocentrus nattereri; assembly: GCF_015220715.1. Lineage (NCBI taxonomy): Eukaryota > Metazoa > Chordata > Actinopteri > Characiformes > Serrasalmidae > Pygocentrus > Pygocentrus nattereri. Next base: position 730,143 of record NC_051217.1, on the reverse strand, counting down.
AAAATACAACCTTATAGGAATATTTAGGAAAATTGTATTGAATCCTAAAGTGAAAACATGGTCACAAAAGTATGATACAAATGTGCACCTGACTTTAGGAGACATTAGGAAGTGCTGACATTTTTCGGTCTTTTGGCTCATTAACGTATATATATATATATATATATATATATATATATATATATAAAAACACTTTTAGTGTAAATACGATGATTTGCAAAATATGTCTTTTCAAAGTTTGTATAATAATATCTTTTCAGTTACAGTGCAAAACGCACCATTCTTTAACTTACAGTCAAAACGGTCATTAAGTAAAAGTAATTCATCCTTTAAGAGGATAGATATTTGACTTTATCCACTTCCATGAAGGAAGCAGCTTTCACTGTTGAGAAAAATAAGAAAATCAAGCTCCACTCTGTCCAGATTTCCGTCCATCCTTCCACTGTGAGAAGACAACCCAACACCATGGATCTGACAGGATGTGTTGCTGTTAATGAGAGAAGGAAACATACAAAAAAGAGTGTTGCAGGCATCAAATTCAAAATGAGGGAATATTTACAAAAAACAATAAAGTTTATCCGTTTGAACATTAAATATCTCGTCTTTGTAGTGGATTCAATTGAATATCGGATGGAAAGGATTTGCAGATCATCGTATTCTGTTTTTATTTACACACACACAACGTCCCAACTTCACTGGAATTGGGGTTGTATTTGAAAGAATGGAAGCTGTAATAAAGGCAAAGAGTGGAAACACTAAACACTGAAAGGTTTTATTAACAGATTCATTATCTGTTCCATTTCTATTAAATCTATGCTTTCTGCTTGTACTAGATGTCCATTGTGACTTTTGCACGGTACTGTAGGTTGACTGAAAGTGGAACGGTGCTGCCTGCCTGCTCCTCTCGGGTTGTGTGAAAGTGAATTGCAGAGTCTCTGTGGAAATGTGTGAAAGCACCGCACTAACCAAAATCAACATAATCTGGCTATAGGATAAAGAGGATAAAACCCAAGAGAATCCTGCTCCTCTGGGTGACTGACATACAAATATCTACATTCTGATGCTGTGCCACTTTATCCACATACATTTAATAACACATAAAACTTTTCAAACTGACTGTATGGCACTGAAAGCAGCTGCTGGGAAAAAGTCATACATCCATTGAGAAACAGCAGCTTGCCTTCTATCTCAGTAGTCTGGGAAAGAGGCCAAGTACTGTTAACACTCCACTGCACTGAGTGCCACTATGAAACATGAATATAGATTAGTCTATATTGTGGTTACATTTTTGTTTTGTTAGTGTTTCACTGACAAAGACCAAAAACCCAATACAATCAGCATAAAAGCCGCTCGTCCGTTGAAAGCCACATAAAGACTTAATTTTCTGAGCAGTGACTTTTCCAGTAAATAGACTTTACTGTGAATTGGAACAGGTTTAATTAAGTCTCGTGATATTGAATAACTAGTAAAGGCTTCTGAATTTCATCTTCAATTTGGACGGCACGTTTCAAACTGGCTTCTGAATTATTCAGTTGCACTAAACCTACATAAGACAATTAACATTGAGTCTGTGAAGAACTTTACATGCAGCCTGATAATCGGTTAATAATCCGACTAATGGCTCAATCAGAATAGAATACGTCCATGTAAACACCTCAATCGGAATAGACTCATCCGATTGAGGCCATTCGGAATACAATTTCTATCCCATTGAACAAGAAGAATAAACCTCTAAATAACCTGTTAAATAGAAGAATCATATCCGTGTAAACGCCTGAATCCGATTACATTCCCTATCGGAATGTGTAAGAACGTTCTGCGCATGCGCGGCGCGTCACAGCGAAAGGTTTATAGCGGTCAGCGCGGTGGAGCAGAAGCTGGTCTGCAGAGGAGACGAGGTTTATACTCTGAGCTTTAAAAGACGGCGGTGGGACGGACGTCCAGCTTATGTGTCTCAGAGCACGACGTCTTCCTTTATAAGGACACGTGAAGGACGTTTTTCTGAGTCTCAGTTTAAAGCAGTTAAAACCACAAGCACTGCTCACTGCTGCTCATCTCACGCCGACTGGACCTCACGTGATGCTCGCTGTCATGGTAACGTTCGCTCTAAGCGCTGCTCCACGCACGCGGGTCACTTTGCATCGGAATTACTTGTCGCGAGCATGTAAACGAAGATTTTCATCAGACAGTAGAACAGAGAGAGAATAAACACCTCAGTCTGGATCTGTAATCTTTGCGTGGAAACAGGGCCAGTGAAGTGGTCACTCCTGCTGCCCTACCAGTTTCATCATTTGCAGTGATGCCGGCATACTGATGACTTGTGGGCTGGTGTCTAAAAGTGTATTCAAGCTGTCTAAGCAAATATTCCGACCCAGGCAGTCATAAAGAGATTTTTCTCCCCATTAGTGAATGAAACTTGCACAGGACAGGGACTCTCAGAGGCAGAGAACGCCCCAGACGTCGTGCTAGTGTGATATAAAAAGCAAGGCTCTCGTCCAGCGATAGAACCTGTTAGCAGAACTTAACTCATTTATAAACTGCAGAATGGACCCGCAGGCCACTCAGTCAAACGCTGAGCGAGGGCGACAGCTCCATCCATCTTCTGTATGAAAGCAAACGGGGGACAGAGCCATTCTGTCCATCAGGAGTGAGGCAAAGCAACACACTCATCACTTCCAGAACCACAGCCAGGAGAACTCAACGTTCTACTTCAAAGAATACACCAGCTGACACACAAACAGCACGGCGCAGACGTCAGTGGTCTCCCTTCTTTTACTTCATTTCCAGTCAAAAAGGCTGTTAAGTACAAGTTATTCATTTTGGCAGATTAGATATAAAACAACCCATTTGCATAATACAAGAAAAGTGTGGAAAAGATCTGCTGCGCCACCAAAACAAGCTCCACTCTGGCTTCAAACCTGAAAAAATCCAGTTGTTTCTGTCCATCCTTCCAAGCCGTTACTGAAAAAGAGAAATTGATCTCAAATTGCCAGTCTAGCAGTCTGGCTACTCCAGAATCCAGACCTCAACATCACTGATTAAGTTTGGGATTATTTGCACCATGACGAGCAGAAAAGGCAACCAACTTCTAAGACTCGGATGTATGGAAAAAGATCCTTGGAGAGTTCTTTGACCAAGTCTTCCACAAAGAATGGGATCTGTAATAAAGGCAATGGGCAGAAACACTTTAGAACTCATCACAGTTGGTTGTTGATTCTTCTCTGTACAATTTCCAGTTAAAAGCTTTTTTTCTCTCTACACTGAAAAATGAATTACTTGTACTTAATGTCCATCTTGAGTGGCAATTAAACAATAAGGCCGTTCTCAGATTTCACACCGTATTGCACTTTTTATCGTTCTTATGCTTCATTCGTCAATCGCCCTCAAACTTTAATACTTATTTTTAGAAATTCTCAAAACGGGCCATTCATTAAAAGCTTAGTTTCATCTGTAGCACTGCCCTGTTCAAGCTTCCCTCTGATGCAATAAAAAGGCAGAGACAGGTGTGCTGCTTTATTATGGATGAGATATATTTTAACATATTGTTGATGCTACCCCACCAACAAAGGTGAAAATGATGACAGTATTTACAAAATTATCATCAGCCCATTTTATAAAAACAAACAGGACACAAAAAACAAAATGATTCGATTTCAAATTTTGACCAAAAATACAAAAGCTGGGAAATGTGGAAAAAGTTAAAAAGGCTAGAACACTCTGCCTCTTTTCATGTGCTGTTTTTTTTCCTTGGTTGTCCAGTCTGACATGTAAAGCAAGGGTCAATTCATTAATTGAGCATTATCAATAAATTAAAAAAAAGTACACGGTTTTGGTCATTGGAATGAAAGGCTCTTCTGTAGAAAGGAACACTATTGTCCATAGGCAAACCCCACCATAGGGGTCTGGCTGGCAGTTTCATCATAGGTTGAGTGCATCAGATGGCAGTTCAGTCTCTAACAAATGACACACAAACACACACCATCGGAAAGTCCTGGTGTGTTAAGGTTTTAGTGTGAGGCAGTGTCACACAGTAGGGTTTCTGCCTGTGTGGGGCGTCTGTTGCTGCTGCTGCTGGAGGTAGAGGGGCCGTTTGATGCGAGGTTTTCTACGCTTGGGCTTGCTCCTGGACTTGGTCAGCTGCACCACGAAGAAGGACAGCACGACCATAGCACCCAAGAAGGCAAACATAGGGATGGTCTGACCCACCTCCTGATTATAACGTCCTGGCATTATACCTGAGGGCACACAAATCACACAGACTAAAACATCCATTCTTGCATTTGTGCAAAAGACAGCAAACCAAAAAAAGAAATGTACTGCCTAATTATCCAGTATGTTACTGGAGAAAGGTGCCACGATATTTACTGAGATGCTTCTTGGTGACCCTATGAGCAGCATCTCAGTCAATGCATCCTTCATCTATGTGCTAAAAACCAAGTAAAAACTGAGAGAATGAATCTCAGATAGGTGAAACATTCTTAGAAAACTAGGAAAGCACCAGCATGCAGCACCAGCCTTAAAGCTAAAAACTTCTTTAATGCTTTTATACAGCTACCAGCTGGAGTTTGTTACATCGGGGACAAGATGCAAATGTAAATGTTAGACCTAACATAAGGCCTAAAGCACTGACGCAAGCAGTATTAACCCAGCTCACCACCAGGAATGTCCCAGGCTCCACTCTCCCCTGGGGAAAGTGGCCTGACCTGGGGCCGATAAGCCCCGACGTTGGGCAGCTCCACCTTGTCTATGTCCACAGACAGCAGCTTCTGATGCTTCCAAAGGTTACTGCAAAGAGAACAATTAGACCAGTTATGTACCGTCCTGTCTGTCAGACCCTGCTGTTATGAGTGGTGCGGGTGGCGCTCTTACTGACCTGGGAGCTGTCTCGTTGAGTGGCTGAGGTTTGGCCCAGGACAGGTGAGGGCAAGCAGGCAAAGGCCGAGGCTTGGGGTCGCCCAGGTGGGCTTCTAGCACTTTGGAGTAGCGATAGAGGTGATTGCCTGAAGAAAGTGACAAGAAATGTTCGATCCTTTAAACTCTTCAGGCTTCTAAGTGGGTCCAACTATTTATCTCCCTCTCACAACTACAGAACATGGTAGTTTCACAGAAGTTACTGAATAAAGCCTAACAAACCGAGTGAGACCCAAACAAAATATCACAAAAATGCAAAATCAGCAATGAAACATTTCTGTGAATAATGCCATTTCGACCAGCAAACATACTGTTCACGCAAATCGTGTTGATTTATTAGGTTTCGGTAAAGGGAAGAGAATTCAGAGGGAGAACTGCTCAGTATTTAAATGTATAGTGTTAAGATAATCAGCTCCACTTAGATTTTGTCTGAAAATGACAGAAGAGCTGATTCCTGTGTACTGCTGTAACCACTCTGAGAGCTTGGTTACCATCTACAAGTGATATCGCAAGTGGCAATGATCGGGGGCCAGGTAGTACACGGCATTATAAAACATGCAGAATACAAATGACGATGTTTTAGAATAGCCTCCATTATATGGGTTCTCAAAATTCTCCAAAGTCAAAAATATCTAGAAAACAGCACAGATTTTGGACACGAGCAATACATGCACCTCAGTGAACTAGACCCCCTTACAGGGCAATAATTTCAGAACTTCTCACCCTTTTCACTGCTTATGACTTTTCGATAACATTTTTTTTTTTGCATCAAAACTACACAGACCAGTTTTTATATTCTTGTTAAAACTGTCTTTTCTGGAATTCTGTGAAGCTGCTTTGTGACAACATCCGTTGTAAAAAGCGCCACAAATAAATTTGATTTGATTTTGATTTGATCTGAACAGACACACCACTTTTTTTCCAGCGTGGTTTGAGACGAACAGGCAGAATGTCTTCAAGTGCAAGAAGGAATAATTTGAGCCTCAGTATAAGGGCAATGGAGTGACTTCGTTTTGGAAAAGTAAAAATAGCGCAGCAAGTTTAGTCTACTTTGAGTTGGAGCACCACATGCGAGGAAGAAAAAGACAAACTAATCCCTACGACGTCTGTCAGAATGTCCTTGTCTGTGGAACACAGCTGACCCGTCATCTCGGTTGTCACCATGACAGTGTCTAGACACAACTCCAGCAGGTCAAATGAGTTCGTGTCACCAGTGGAAGTTTAGACAAATTGTTACTGTTAATTTTATTCTAAAAAATTAAAATAAAATTAATTTTATAATTTCATTTTCGCATTTTGAAAAATCATGTTTGGTGTACCCCGCTACCCTGAGGGAGAAGCGGCTTAGAGAATGGATGGATGGATGGATGGATGGATGGAGTACTAGATGTCAACACTAATACAGGTGGCCAAACCAATTTATTGATGTCCAAACAACCTGCATATTGAACTTGCTGGGGAAAGGCCTTAATTCATTCCATTTAAAAAGAATGAGAACTACATTCAGGATCAGATATTTGACGCTACAATCCTGGAAACTTGCCTTCAAGCCTCTCTGGTAGGGGCTTGTCTGTGCCTGCAGGAGGCGTCACTTTGTTCTGTGAGTGGAGAAGGCTGGGCGGAGTCACGCCATAGGATGTGTACTGCAGCAGAGCATCTAACAGCCAGAAACAATCTATAGCCACACATGGAAAATGCAAGAATGTGAATATTAGCATTAATTATGGCCAAATCAAGTACTACTTCAAGATACTGTATACTGACGATTTAAAAGACGGCTGACTGTACCTTTCTGTCTGTGACTGTCGTCTATGCAGTTGGAGTCTCCATACAGTGCAATGCGTCCTCCTCCTTCTGAGGGCGTTTGGTACAGTCCAAGCACAGGAACGTTGTCCACCACCGCCGTCTCTTGCTTCAAGACTTCTAGCCCTAGAAATGGAAGACACAGGCGGAAAACGAGGTTTTGGTTGTCTGTGTGTGTGTGTTACGGTAGATACTGAAGAAAGAGAGATGCAGATAATGACTGGTGTCCATGGTAACAGTAGTGAGGCGTGCACAGGAAGAGTGTGTGCCAGTTACCTTGATCTTTTAAGGTTTGTGCAATAACAACCCCGTCTTCCGGAAAGCGTGCAATACTACAGCCTGAGGCATAGTACACTAACGAGACGGAGAGAGAGGCAATACGTTACATATTAAAATCTAAGAATACACTGTACCACCCAGCTGTAGCTGTACACATGCTGATACCCACTAATGGCTCTCCAAAGTCACATTGCATTTCGCTCCCACTGTGGACTAGTATTCACTTATATGGCATAGCTTAAATATTCATGAAAATGATTGTTTTGCTTTTTGCTTAATCAGTAGTGGTTTTAATATTTCATAAAGTTAAACCAATACAAGACTTAAAGTACGTTGTGAATAAAATCTTACTGTCATGGTCTGCCATTGTGAAGTCTCCCTCATAAAGCCCATCACTAAAGGCCATCCCCCACACAGAGATGAGGTCATTCAGGGCTGGTATATTGGCGCCCCCTGTGTCTGGCATCCACCATTGCCTGTAAATGAAAGCATACTGCTATAGCACAGCACGGGCATCAAGAGTCTTCAGAGCTGAAATTCTGTACAGCCCCAGGAGAAACAGACAGAGCTTATCTAAAATATTTACTGATGTTACACACACACTTCTCCTCCCTGAAACACCAACTAAACCGCTATCTGTCAACTGATGGGCTTAATCAATCATGTTCCTCTGACACCAGAACAGTTTCAAACAGAACCAGAACCATTGGAAAACATTTCTGTGGCCAAAATAATAATATATGACAAGAAAAAAAAACATTTTATGACTTTACTAAACCATTATATTTTTATAATCAATCAGCCAAAAATGTGCCTGACCCATCTTCCAAGAACAATACAGAACATCTGGTTGTGGAGGATTATTAACGCACTGATCAGTGTCTGCTTATACTGAGAAACTGACATGAAGGACAAAGATAAGCGGCGGTACCTGGTATTTTCATCGTAGAACTTGACCTTCCTCATGACTGAAGTGTTGTACCAGTCGCTGAAGATGATAAGTGACAGGCCATTATCTATGTCCCTGCGCAGCTTAGTGATCTCCTCTGGGAAATACTCCTCCTCACTGTCCACCATCAACAGAGTCCCTGCATTTAAATATGCATCTTATTCAACTAATACAAGCTGAAGAGACTCATACTTATTGTTTGCTAATCTAAAGCAGAGTTATAATCATAACCCAAGCTGAGGTATAAATCGTAACCCTTACCATACTGGCTGGCATCAAAACATGTGATGGGTGAGCCTAGAACTTCAACAAAGTAGCCCATACTTCTAAGGTGCTGGTACATGTCTCTGAAGTTGGTATGGATGTGATCGCCATTCCTTTAGAAACAAGGATATAAGAATGAAAACATTAACAGAGAAATAAATAAGCACTTAAGGTAAAGAGGGAACAACTTAACCAAGAAGAATTTCACAAGGCAGTGCCCTCTGTTGAATTTTCAAACTGTGCATTGGACAGACGTGCGAATCAGCACTGTTCTCATAACAGTTGCGGGTGTGGAGCCGGACTCGCTGACGGCCGTGTTGGAGAGGCGTACGCCGTCTAAGCTGCAGGCCATTATGGACAATGGCTCCCACCCACTCTGACACGGTGATGAGACTCAGGAGCTCATTCAGTGCAAGACTCATTCTACTGAAATGACCACAGAGCGCCACAGGAGCTCATTCTTACCTGTGGCCATCAAACTCTATAACTCCTCCCTCAGTGTGTGATTCACAGTGTGTGGTTCATCTGTGCAAAACTCAATAGCACACAGTTCATATGTGTAATAATAATAATAATTGTATGCAAAAACTTAGAGGTACTATAATTTGAACTGCTTCATACTAGATGATTCATATTTATTATTACAGTCACTGCCACTTCACTATATTTATAAGAACTTAAATCTTGTGTACTTATTGCAATTTTTCTCTTTATCGTTGTTTTAAATTATTTAAGTGTTTATTCTTTTACGTGAATGGCTGCAACTGTAACAACTGCAATTTCCCTCTGGGATCAATAAAGGATTCTGATTCTAACTCACATTTAGAAGGTTTTAATGAACGTTAGATGCGTGGTAGCATGAATGTACCAGTCAAGTGGGTCGTTCTTCATCCGCAGGTTGTCTCGGGGAAAGTAGCCAGGTGGGTAGCGCAGGTTGTGGTATTGGTCCCATAACACTCTCTTACTGCGAGGAGGAGTGGGCACAATCTTCACTTTCACTGGGAGCTTCACTGTGGAGATCATTTCCCCTCCTACTGCAGACTACACAGACACAATTGTCAAGAGGGCATGTGCTGCAGTTTTACTGCTCTGAACATTTTTTTTGTATGGCTGTCCTAGAGATTAAAGGTGGTAGGCAGAGCGCAAACATTTACACTTTCACTCACATCATTCTCTGCAGGTGAGGCCACAGTAAGCATCACGTGACCCTGAGCGATTCCCTCCCAGGACGCTGCTTTCTTGGCCACAGAGATGGAAACAGCCAGGTAGCCAGCCCAGGGCCACAGCACTGGTGAATACGACACTGCAACATCTATATGGTCCCCGTTCTGGGGCAGGTAGGGCTGCCAGATTGGCTATTGAGGGGAAGACAGGTACAGGTCATCAGTCAGACTGGATGGAAATGTGCACCAGAGAAGGATTCTGTTCTGCAATATGAATGGCAAGTAGCCCGCTAATGCACAAAAGTTTGAAATTAAAGCTGCTTTGAATCAATGTTTTCAAAAAGACAACCGATTCTGTGGGAGACAATATTTTGCAACATAGGATTCAAACAATTGTAGGAATGTGTGAACAAAAATAAATAAGAAATTTTAAGAGCTGTAGAAAATTACACAATGATTTAAAGAGCTGTACAGCATTGGGAACGCTGTCAAGATGTTGTAACAATAAAGAGTGTTTTGTTTTTGCAAATAATCAATTTGAATAATTGAGATGAGAAACTACTATAAATGTTAAATTGTTAACTATAGACATGTAATATCTTGTTCCCAAAATACAACAACCTAATAAAAACAGAAAATAAATAGTAGTCCAAGTTGATCATGATTACTGTTGATGATCCAAGCAAGGTATCTTACCTTGTCTACAATCCTGCCAGTCACGCCCATGCCATTAAGGATGGTAACATTGACTATGGTTGGCATGCCACCGTAGTAGATGGGCTGGGAGCAGTAGGGCCACATGTAGGGGCACTCTGTCAGGTCAATGTAGCTGGGACTGAGACTGCAGTAAAAAGCCATTAGACTCCGTATCAGAGAGGGACAGCAGAGGGCACTTTCAGGGCTGAGAAGCTACAGATCATTTGCTTCATTTCAGTTGGAATGCAAGGTTAATGAACTGGATTCAAACTAGAATACTGAGTGCACCGACATGATTAAAAAGCATGCTGGAACAGTGATTTGGACACTCAGCCTTAACACTAAAGGCTTGGGTAGTACATGAATAACAAATAGCGTTGCTATGCTACCTGAACAGAACACAGGGGGAAGGGAAGGCGTGAGTGAGTGTTTGTGTGAGTGCGCATATCTTACCTGGCTTGTGGTCGGTAGCTGTTGAGGATCTGGTAGGCTCGGAGCAGGTCCAGTTTGCCATGGCCCTGCTCAAACATGTTGACTCCAGGCAGCCTGCGTGCTGAGGCGATCAGAGCCTGCTTCATACTGGCTGGATTCACCAGCTCTCTGTTCAACACAGTACTGAGAGAAAGAAAGTGGATTGAGACAGAAAGAGAGAGACAGACAGACGAACACAGACAAGTGTGAGTGGTTAGACATTAACAATCAGTGACATATCAAAGAGAAAAGTTCTATATATTAAATGCATTTGACCAAGGCCAGTACTGTTTAAATGGAAACGAACTTCAATTTGAAGGGCTCTGACACACACTGACTGCCCAGCAATGAAGAAGGGCAGGTGGGCAGGGGTCAAGCACCTCTGAGAAGCAAGAAATGAGATCAAGAAAAAAAAAATGGAGGTGTGGGGTGCAAAGCCATTGTCTGTATTAGAGCTGTCTTAGTTTTGTGCCTTCTTATGTTTACATTATAATTACTTTGCTGTTTTTAAATGATCTCATTAGTGAGCCGGTGTGTCCAGAGTTTTAAAAAAGGCTTCTTTGATTGATGTCAGTCCAAAGTGCCATTCTAGGCAGTCAGATTAAGAAGCAAAAACATTTTACATGGTCCGAGAAAGACGTTTATCTTTATGTCTGAACCCAGAGACCTACATAAATGCAAAACCATGAAGGCTGGCAAATCACCAAATATTGGTACTATGAACACTGAGCAGTAGTTTGTTCTTAATTTGTGAGTTTGATATAGGAAAAAACAAAATACAAAGAACTAAAAAGTAAACGCAGACAACTATCAGGCTGCATGCATGGTGTGGCCCTAAGCACTCAGGGTGGTTATCTCCAGACCAAGATTGTAAAGCAGTCTGGCTTTAAGGCCGGTACAAAAAGATGACCCAAAGGAAAGTTGGGCTAGAACCAGACACAACAGCAATGCTTTTATAGCCTCACCCTTCTCCAGCATCAACACAATGTCTCTTTGACTGTGTGAAAGGAGAGGAGAAAAAAAAAGCACCTCACAAACTCAGTAAGAGTGTAATCTGTACTTAAATTTCACCGCCCTTCCGTTTGCTATCTGTTCTTTCCAAAGTCCCCTTTTTAAAAGAAATGCTTTGGAAACAGCTTGTCAATTCAAAACAGCTTGTGGATCAAAAGAGAAGGGATAAGAAGGAAAGCTTTTATTTGTGTTGGCGTGTTTTACCTGGCAAGCAATGTGACAGCGCCAGCCACCACGGGGGAGGCCACGCTGGTGCCGGACAAAGAGCGGCAGCCCTCTTTCATCCCAGAGCCACGCACGCCAGAACCATATGTCACAATGTCGGGCTTTACTCTGCCATAGCCGCCTGGCAGTTCCTGCAAAAGAGAGTGCAAGACATTATAACTACCATATTCTAACAGCAGGGGTAGTCAATATAAGCTCAAATTTATATCACAGTATTTTCCCATTTCCTACAAAACATTACACAATGATGTACCAAATATTATTGCTGTTTTTGTGATCATCACCCCACCACAATATCCATGACACAGAAAAAAAATCAGCACAGGAGACTAATATACCAGTATACTCTTTTATACAGCTGCAGCTCTCATCCTAACAACACTCACAGAATGAGAGTGAAAACCTAACTGAACCTAAATTCAGTTAAACGTGAAGCTGAACCAGTAACACATCATATAATCCCATATTCTAGTGTCCTACTGTTTCATCAACAATATACATACTGTAAAATTATTGTGCACATGGCATGTAGCTATTTAACCTGAATCACTGGCATGAAAACGCTAATCGATGAATGAAAATCCTTAAATTAAGCAGTGAACAGCACGAAAACGTCGCCGTTCCATTTCTATTATTCCGTTATACATAAAATATTCAGTAAAGACGACAATATGGCTGTTCACTAAGTCCAATCCAGGGCTCAAGTATGCCTCAATGCTTCTTGCTCCCAGACAACCAAAGTCTCTTAGGAGTGCTTTGAAGTGTGCACAATTCTCAGACTACAATCTGAGAGATTTCCTGTGGGTGAACAGGATGAAACAGTGGCTCTACAGTTCAGGCGCTAAGTGGTATACATCTGTCCTTTCTAGGTTAACTCAAATTCTGTGGGCATGCACAAACAGGGCCCTCCACATGATTTCAACAGACAGCTGCAGTTCAATGGTGTTGCTGTAAAACAGGACATACCCATGTGGTCATGCCCCTGGAGGAGAACCTGGCGATATTGTCCTCAAAATCAATCCCTCCAACCCCAATCACATCCATCTGATCGGCCGGGTTGTTTAGAGTGCTGTAAAAATGATGTGCAGAAGAAAAACTTAGCACTGAAGATGTCTTTACAACAACAACACCAGTAAAAAAAAACACCATACATAAAAACGTTTGAGGAGTAAAAAAAAAATAAAATAACAATTATTAAAAAAAAAAAAAAAACACTCCTGCAACACTGTTAGGAGAAAATTCACTAACATAAAAAATTCTTGTGCAAATACAAGTTATGTATAAAACTATTGTTTTTTTTTTGTTTTTTAAAAGTCTTTTCAAAAGGACTTTGACTTTTTTAAAAAATTTTTATTAAAGCTAAATTTCTATACCAAGGTCCAAAGGCTAATGTGTATTTGGTGACTGTAAAAACTTTTCCCATCATTTGTTTTCTACTAGTGCCATAATGGCACATGGTGCTTGGACCCCAATAATCACCACTTGCAATGTAATTTCTAGACCAGTCGTCTTTAAACCTGGTCCTGGAGATCTACCTTGCTCTGCAGTGTAGTTCCAACCACAATCTACCACAGCTGGTAATATTATCTTAGTTCTTACTGGCCCAAAACAATTAAATACTATATAAATAGGACTGTTGAATAATGAGTGTGAACTGCTGCTGTGCTGTTTGTGGAGGAGGGGATTCTCCCTCAGAACTCCCCGTTGGCAGAAACAGTCGTCAAATCTACATATTCATCAATCAATATGGTGAATAAAGCTTGTATGTGTGAGAAACAAACATAGCCTAGATTGAAGCAGTCCATGTGCCATGTGCCGGTTTCACCGGTTGAGCCACTGACCCATAGAGCGGCCCATCGTTTCCAATGGCAGACACCATGATCACTCTGTTTGCCGTGAGTTCCCAAACCTGCGGCAAAGCCAGAAAGGGTTAATGTGCATTGCTTTATACGTGTTTATGAAACACTGTTTGCTTCACTTTCTATGGCCTTCAGCATGTTGAGCTTTGGAGGCACTTGTCTAACGGTCATGATGTTCTTTCTAGAAGTACTGATATGGAGTTAGGCTGTGAAGGTTATCTGCTATCAGGTTAGGTATTCGGGGTACGTCAACCATGCTTTCGTTTAGGATTAGAGTTTCTTCCAGGACAACCCACTGAATAAAATCTAAAAAAGACTGTTTTGCTGGGAAGTGATTTACTACTTATAGACTAACTGAAAATCCCTTAAACACAAACAGTCACAATCCTGACGATGACATCAAATCTTTGGGCTCTACGAAGGATGAAATGCTAAAAGGAGACTGATGTACCTTATCCACAAACGGATGATCCATGAAGTCTGGCCCTCCAATGCTGAGGTTTAAGACATCAATCTTCTTCAGGATGGCATAGTTAAAAGCATCCAGGAACCAAGAGGTATAGGACACCTGAAAAAAAGGTTGTCAGTCTTATATATGAGCATGTGTGGCATTCAGATTTCTACCTTTCCTCGCTCCCTCAAGGGAGCCTTTCAGTTTTGTTATGATGATGTTAGTATCATGATATATGATGCCCAACATCTTTCTCTTCAGGTGCAGAGTTTCCTGGAGTGTATTACAAGCCAGGTGGCCCACAGGTCATCCATCCACAGAGCTGGCACATATATATTTGCATCATAGAGTCACTGTCTCAAAAAAAATCTCCAAAATGATAACATTACAGATTAGGGAGGAAACATTCTTAACATAATAATATAAGTTAAACGTAATGTAAGGGGATTTAACACGTTTTTATTCAAAGTGATATCAGTTCACTGAAATTTTGGCAATGCAAACAAAAGCTGACCTTTTCAAATGCAGAATGTAAATAAATAAATAAAACAAAAACATAAAACAACATAAAATATTAAAAGAGGGCCACTTCTGTAAACGCGATCAGGAACAATGTGAACCGTCTTGGTAAATATTAGCTCCCAAAAATATAAACAATATTAAGTGTCTCTATAGGGTACTAACTTAATATGGTACTAACTTAATATGGTATTTTCTGTTATTTTTAGTGCATAATTGCTATTTACTTGCTGAGTTTAAAATGTTGAGGAAAAAAAAAAAAGAAAATCTTTTGGATGGGCTACAATTTTAGTTTTTTCCTTCCAATATTATGTATGTTAATTCTGCAAATAAAAAGTCATTGTGCATTAAAACGTGCAGAAGTGTGTTTTCTAAGGATGTGTTATTTTATTCTCAGAGAAAAAATAAAATAAAAACACTTTCAATACAATTTTAATCAATATAAGCACTCTATAATCCTTCTGTAAACTATTTAAAATGCTCCTTTAAGGTACTGCAACAAAGAAAAGTATAAAAAGCGAACACTACAGATTAAAATGAGAATAATTTGGCCACAAATCCCCCCCCCAAAAAAAACCCCTATTTAGGGAGAGTATATACCTGGTTGTTTGTGAACACTCTGAAGATGTGCAGCTCAGAGTCTGGAGCAAATCCCTGGCACTCCCGCATGCTGGCTATGACTCCAGCCACAAAGGTACCATGGCCCAAGCCTATATAGACACGGTCATTATAAACACAGCAGAAAACTTGCGGTAAAAGTTCTGTAACAAAACCATTTTTACACGGTTTTACCATCATCCAGTGTCTTCTCATTGGTCCAGTTGGTCCTCTCTTTAACATTCTTAAAGTGTGGGTGCTTCTCACTAAGCCCAGTGTCAAAAACAGCCACCTTCACTCCTGAGCCTGTAAAGAAGTCAAATATCATAAGGAGATGGAAATTAAAACCTGTATACTGAACCTGTAAAACAGACCTGGGCATTGTACGGCCCGCGGGCCACAACTGGCCCTCTGATGCCTGACTGGCCCGCGTGAGATCGCTGGTAACTTAGAAGTGAAAAGTAAATGTGTAACGACACCTATTACACTGATAGGTGCACGAAATGCAACTACAATGCTTTTATTTTGAAAGCAACCCTTTTGTTTTCCTTTTTATTTTTCGTGCGCTTCACTCAAATGTGTCAGCGAATGTGTTGGACAGCTTTCAAGATCACCCTTGGCCCTTATATACGTCGACTAATGTTAAAAAAAAAAAAAAGATTGACGCTGAATGCAGACTTAACAAGACATGGACTTCTAAATATTCATTTACTGAAGTCAAACGTAAAGCTGTGTGCTTGGCTTGTCGAGAACAGATAGCTGCGTTTAAGGATTTGAATCGCCATTACGAGAGTAAGCCCGCAGAGAAACACGAGAACTTGACCGATGCAGAGCGGGCTCGTCCATCTGAAGATCTGCTAGTGAAGCTGCAAAGGCAGCAAGGATTTTTTACAAAGCTCCACTCATCCAGCGAGGCAGCCGTCAGGACCAGCTTAGTGATATCGCACAAAATTGCAAGAAACAGCAAGCACAATTTTCTAAACTGAACCATCACAAGTTTATTAAATAATGATATAATCCTCCATATTTTGATTGTATCATTGTAATGCTTCATTTACCGTTTATACACTGCTCAAAAAAATAAAGGGAACACTCCAATAACTCATCCTAGATCTGAGTGAATGAAATATTCTCATTGAAGACTTTGTTCTGTACAAAGTTGAATGTGCCGACAACAAAATCACAAAAATCATCAATGGAAATCAAACTTATTAACCAGTGGAGGCCTGGATTTGGAGTCACACACAAAATTAAAGTGGAAAAACACACGACAGGCTGATCCAACTTTGATGTGATGTCCTTAAAACAAGTCAAAGTGAGGCTCGGTGTTGTGTCCGGCCTCCACGTGCCTGTATGACCTCCCTACAACGCCTGGGCAGCTCCTGATGAGGTGGTGGATGGTCTCCTGAGGGATCTCCTCCCAGACATGGACTAAAGCATCCGCCAACTCCTGGACAGTCTTTGGTGCAACGTGGCGTTGGTGGATGGAGCGAGACATGATGTCCCAGATGTGCTCAATTGGATTCAGGTCTGGGGAACGGGCGGGCCGGTCCAGAGCTTCAACGCCTTCATCTTGCAGGAACTGCTGACACACTCCAGCCACATGAGGTCTAGCATTGTCCTGCATTAGGAGGAACCCAGGGCCAACCGCACCAGCATATGGTCTCACAAGGAGTCTGAGGATCTCATCTCGGTACCTAATGGCAGTCAGGCTACCTCTGGCGAGCACATGGAGGGCTGTGCGGCCCTCCAAAGAACTGCCACCCCACACCATTACTGACCCACTGCCAAACCGGTCATGCTGAAGGATGTTGCAGGCAGCAGATCGCTCTCCACAGCGTCTCCAGACTCTGTCACGTCTGTCACATGTGCTTAGTGTGAACCTGCTTTCATCTGTGAAGATCACAGGGCGCCAGTGGTGAATTTGCCAATCCCGGTGTTCTCTGGCAAATGCCAAGCGTCCTGCACGGTGTTGGGCTGTGAGCACAACCCCCATCTGTGGACGTCGGGCCCTCATACCATCCTCATGGAGTCGGTTTCTAACCGTTTGTGCAGACACATGCACATTTGTGGCCTGCTGGAGGTCATTCTGCAGGGCTCTGGCAGCTCCTCCTGTTCCTCCTTGCACAAAGGCGGAGGTAGCAGTCCTGCTGCTGGGTTGTTGCCCTCCTACGGCCTCCTCCACGTCTCCTGGTGTACTGGCCTGTCTCCTGGTGGCGCCTCCAGCCTCTGGACACTGCGCTGACAGACACAGCAAACCTTCTTGCCACAGCTCGCATTGATGTGCCATCCTGGATGAGCTGCACTACCTGAGCCACTTGTGTGGGTTGTAGAGTCCGTCTCCTGCTACCACGAGTGTGAAAGACCACCAACATTCAAAAGTGACCAAAACATCAGCCAGAAAGCAGAAAGGTACTGAGAAGTGGTCTGTGGTCCCACCTGCAGAACCACTCCTTTATTGAGTGTGTCTTGCTAATCGCCAGTAATTTCCACCTGTTGTCTGTTCCATTTGCACAACAGCTGTGAAATTGATTGTCAGTCAGTGTTGCTTCCTAAGTGGACAGTTTGATTTACTTGGAGGTGTTTTGTGTTGTTTAAGTGTTCCCTTTATTTTTTTGAGCAGTATGTATATATATATATATATATATATTATATATATATATATATATATATATATATATAGAGAGAGAGAGAGAGAGCGAGAGAGACAGAGACAGAGAGAGAGAGAGCGCGAGAGAGAGAGAGAGAGCGCGAGAGAGAGAGAGAGAGAGCGAGAGAGAGCGAGAGAGAGACAGAGACAGACAGAGAGAGAGAGAGCGCGCGCGCGCGCGAGAGAGAGAGAGAGCGAGAGAGCGAGAGAGCGAGAGAGCGAGAGAGAGAGAGAGCGAGAGAGCGAGAGAGAGAGAGAGAGAGAGAGAGAGAGAGAGAGATATAAATGTTGTATACAATTTATATGTATTGGGCAGAACGGAGTTAAGTATATTTGTCTGGCCCTCTAAAACTGTTCCAATTTCTCATGTGGCCCCTTGGGAAAATGAATTGCCCACCCCTGCTGTAATATCACACAAAGGAACAACGGTGCTGCCAGCCAAACAGAAAATAGATGCCTTCATTGTTTTGCACTCCAGTGACCGTAACAAAACCCAGTTTTTCTTTACCAAAGACATAAAACGGTCACCTGTGTGGCCCATCTGCCAGAGCACATCAGCCTGTAGTATCTGGGCTACATGGCGGGGGATGGCCCGGAGCAGGCGGCGGCTGGAATGGCGGCCTGTGGCGTGCCAGAAGCCCGAACTCAGAGACAAACTGGTTCTCCTCAGTGGCCGAGATGACTGCCATGACTGCCACTTCTGCACCCACCGTGTGTCATTACAGGAGGAGCTGCCATCACCTCCTGCTGCCGAGGACAGGGAAAAGTGGAGAGATAAAGAAACAGAAAGGCAGAGAAAACCAGAGAAAGTCAAATGATAATGCTTCATTCAAACCTGGAAAACAAAGGCATGTCGCATGTGGCCAGAGTTACAGAAGTTTGTTTATCCTGTTAAAATAATAAGTCCAAAAACTAAAACTGGTCAGCTGTTGTGTTTTGTTGCACATGCTGTTTATATCAGTTACATCAGGTTAATGATGTGAAAGGATCCACTTTCTCACAGTACGGTCAGCCAAATTTAAGATTACCATCTGACCCTGCTAATCAAACGCTATCTTGCTCAGGTTTTGATCAATCAGCAGTAATTACAGAAGATCACACCGCTCACACTAAAAGCCATGCCCATGCTGTGGGCAGTCGTGGGCTGGAGGTCAGGGAACCAGCCTCGTGACCGGAAAGTCGCTGGTTCGATCCCCAGAGCCGACAGCACATGACTGAGGTGTCCTTGAGCAAGACACCTAACCCCCAACTGCTCCCCCGGGCGCTGCGGATTGGGCTGCCCACCGCTCTGGGCAAGTGTGCTCACTGCCCCCTAGTGTTGTGTGTGGTGTTTCACTTCACGGATGGGTTAAATGCGGAGGTGAAATTTCCCCGTTGTGGGACTAATAAGGGTCTCTTAATCATAGTTGTTGTGGTTTCTAAACGAGTTTCGCCCAGTAAAGAATGAACGTGCGGTGCCCGCCTCTAATGGAAACTGAGAACATCACACACTTCTCAAAATCTTACTCCAACCACATACACTCATTCTTCCACTCACCTCTGAAATAGGGCTGAAAGATGATTTTTGTCAAAACTGCTATTTGAAAGATATTATGTGAATGCATCAAAAGTCTGGTGGTTTGTTAAAAGTGGGGGAAATCTCTAAGGCAATAGGCCACTTGGGACAAACAAGTGTTGTAGCCAAAGGCACCGGGACTTGGGCAATGTCTAACCCTGTCTGCATAGACTCAAGAGCTTTCGCTTGATTAACGGCTCTACCTCCATTTACCTACCTAAACACAATCAATCAAGGCTCTGCATTTTAAATCCAAGGTACTACTCACACACATACACACACACACACACACACACCCCAGAGCTCTGTACTATCCTCCCAACAGACAGGTGTAGGGCAGGAAAACAAATCCCCTCTTATCACAGTCACAGCTGAAAGGTTAAACACTGAATTAAATGGTGATGATTGCAGAAAAAGGCTCATTCGATGAAAAACAACAAATTTTCCAGTCCAGGCCTTTGTAGTATACCTGCAATCAAAGGTTGCCACTATAATCATCTCCTGAACAATAAATGGAAGCCCATGACAAATTAGCATTTCTCTGCCTGCTTCACTGAGCCCATGCAGTGCAGCTGATTGGCTAATGGATTCTGCTGCTCTCTTTCTAAAGCCACTGTGGAACAGGGAGACAACAGTGGCTCAACCTTGAGGCACAATTTGATGCTTGTGTATATGCAGGCAAGCATGGAAGGAAAGAGCCCTTTCATGCCATGCTTTAATCCAGTAGAGTGGGAGAGTAGGCATCAAGCGGGACCAAACTGCCATGCTAATCATCTCAAGCGGCACTGACGAGACTGGCAGCCTCTCTTCCCGAGTACCGCACACTGATTCTGCACAGACGTGTCCAGAGGAGAGCCCTCCATAAACTACAATTGTATTAAATTGGAGTCTCCCACGCTCACTCTTACAGAGTCGGCCCTGTTGCAATTTAATGATAATTACTGCTCCCGTGTCCATCAGACACCAATCAGAGAGCTGAGCGAAGGCCACTTAATCGTTTCTGAAGCGCGTTCCTACCGAGGCGGCCAGACCAGCCACTATTATCCAGAGCGCTTTTATAATGAGAGTGGGAGGTGCTTTTATAATGAGAGTGCACTGCAGACTGATGGACCAAGGCATAAGTGGTTTGTTCATGTACAACTTCTCTAAGGCCCTTGAGCACATTTGGATCGTAACAAACACCAAATCATGTAAAAGACTTTCTAAAATTGTTGTGAGGTCAGAGATTCACCTCCAATCACAATTCTTTAGGAAGTGATGCGTCATTAAAACTCAAGGTTCAAAATCATTTCATTAAAAAATGACAAAAAAATGAGTGCATAGTTTAGTGAATATAGGGATGGAGAATATGATATTTATTGCCATCGTGATGAATTATGTAAAAATATGATTTGAGCCTATCTTGGATGCTGTTATTTAAGAACACAGATCACCTGCATGTTTTATTACAAAGACAGCATAATTAGTCCTGTATAATCGCATTTAAAACAGTGCAGTATGTGAAACTGATTAAAAACCCATTGTATTCAGTTCAAGAATTTTTTTTTGTTTAATATTAGATTATTAAATTTTGTTGATAATGTTGAAAATGTTGATAATAAAAATGCCAAATAACGTGATGCACACTGTGTATCGAGAAAATGTCTTCAAGTAACATGCATTTTTGCCAAGCCTATCTATTATTATTATTATTATTATTAAACCAATTATAAGAAATATAAGAATTATAAGAAATTCCAAAACTCAATCACCAACTTCAGATAAATGCTTCACAACTGCAGGAATTGCATTTTTATATAATACAATAAATATAAGCTGCACTTATATTTTATTGTACTGCACTGTGTATTGTACTGATTTTATTGTACTGCATTGTGTACTGTACTGATTTTATTGTATTGTACTGTAGTTTACTGTATTGTATTGTACGGCTCAGAGTTCTGTGTTCAGCTCTGCTCCTTTTCTCTCTGTATCAGTGACTGTGTTTCTATCAGTATCTGAGCTCAGGACCGTCTCTCTCTCTGACCTACTGGTAAATAGCAGAGAGACTTTCTCTAGACAGACAGAGCTCTTCTTGTAAGTCGCTCTGGATCAGCGCGGTCTTGGTTTGAATGCCAGTGTGAAGGCTGGGTGTTGGTTTGTAGGCGGACACTGGAGGGTGGATAAACACAGTCTAGGGGCTCCAAAGCTTCTTTACAGCAGCTGCAGTCTGACTTGTTAGTGTGACTTCAGCCTGGCTGTGGGGAGGAGTGCAGGCAGGGCAGACACAGCATTCTTTCACTGCTGACTCCTTTGGGGCCGCTCCCTCCAGTATGAGCCACTCATAAAAAGCCAGTGTTCTGTCCGCCCCCTGCTGCCGTCCCCAGGGTGGCGCAGAGGGCTCGACTTCCCCTGACCAGAACTGTTACCAGCCACTGCCTTCAGTTCAAGTTAAAAACTAAGACAACACCAGCTTAAATTATGCATCTGCGTTCCATGGGCTAAAGATATTGGCGGACTTTGAATACCACTTTCCAGTTGCTCTCCAGTAGGAAAAAAAGAATGGAAGCTAAAAACAGACGACAGAAAAAAAAAAGAAAAAAAAAAAAAAAAAAAAAAAACACACACCTACAATGTGTCTATCATGTTCACAAAACATGTCAAAATAGATTTCATTCTAATAAAAAAAATGAAGAAATACTTATGGTCATTAAAATGGTCATTAATCGGATTTGCCTTCACAAGGAAAGATTCCTTTACATAGAGTTCCTGAGAGGACTGAGACTGAAGCTTCAGCATCACTACTAAACAGGCACAAACCTAGCCTAGTTATTTATAGTAGTCTTGGCTGACAGTTGATAGTGGTCCTTGAAAGCAACATGCCAGTGGGCTTAACACAATGGTGATATTACACTTGGCATTGGAGCATTTGTTGGTATCGGATAAAGCCAGGGCATGTAGGCTTACATTAGCAAAACCTCCCCATAAAAACACTATTTTCAATACTTGGATCTGAACACCTGAAAAATACCAAAACAAACATTTAAAATAAGATTTGAGATTAATAAAAAACATCAATTCAAAACCCTGTGCCTGAGCGATGAGGACCAGTCTGGACTCATTACTGCCAGACATATTTAAGGATAAAAAGGCGTTTTGTATTTTCTGAGCTGCAGGTCTTGTTGGTTTGACATGTCAATGGTTAGTTGTTAACTTTGTTAATGTTTGCAAGAACTGAACAAGGACATTCCCTTAAATTTTGCAACCCTAGACCTCCGGCCTTTGCAGGTAACAGAGCCTCCTTATTTGGGAACCCCCCCCCCCTACACAAGTTACCTTACATACACACACACACACAGACACACACACAAAAACATTTTTAGAGCAACACTTTTTTTTATTGCTGGTAATTCTGAGACGGTTCCTAACACTGAATGTTGAAGCATACAAAGTGATGGCTGTCAAATAAAAGCATAACAAAAGTGCAGCTTAAGTTGTGGCTGTAGTTTCTCATTTTATTTGGCCAAGAAACTGCAATTAGTCAGAAAGAACAGAATTGAGAATGTCAATTGAGAGACCGGAGCCACTCAGCCTGATTTATTTGGATTCTCCTAAATGTTTTCAGCGGTGCTTGTTAGAAACGGGCCGTCTCTCCTGATGTAACAGAGCTGAGACATGAGCATGAGACTTTTTTTAAGGCATGCTATCTGCCTACCATAATGAGCACTTGCAACCAGTGCAGCTCAATAGCTGCATTTCTAGGACACTCATCTCTGTTGGGTACAATAAATGTGATATTAAAGTTCACATCTTCCAACACGTTCAAAAGTTCTGTAGTTTAACGTGTGGGTAACACTACTGCCTTGCTAAGGGTTATACGAAACAAATCAATTAACAAGTCGTTTGTGGTAAATGAGTTTTTAAACTGTCACTGGGAGCTTCTAACTATGATAACTTGGTTACCTATCACAGGGCACAGGCCTAGTCCCTCTCAGGGAATATCTGGCGTGACCACAGTAAGGACCACGGCCGTCTAAAACAATTTGTTTAAAGATGAAACCCTACCACTGAGCAGTTTGAGGGTGCGGAAGACTTTGCGCTGGGGTGTGACTCTCTTGATGTAGGGGTGGTCCTGCAGCGTGAGCAGGCGGCTGCGAGCATCCTGCCGGATCTGCACCACCTCGAAGTCACTGGGGTAGTCGCTGGCCGGGTTCTCCCGCTCCACAATGCGCCAATTCTCCGCCTCAGTGTTTCTCAGAGCACTGCTGATGAAGTGACAGCGGGCTTTGGCCGTAAAGTAGCCGTTAAATGCCACGATGTACTCTGCAGAGAAAGACAGTGGAAGTTAAAAACGCATCAGCATAGTCTCTCTGATATGTTCTGAACTGCATGAGCTGTCCATTCAGTCATAAGCCGGTGAACCAGAAACCAGAGAATTATGCATTCACTGATCAACAATATGGCTAAGAAATGTATTTTCTTATGCTTCTCATGAAACGACTCAGACACCTTTTATTTACCTGAACAGACTGTGTACTCAGCTATTGGTGTTTACAGACCACAAGACTATTTGTTTGGGATTATGTTACCAGATTATAGAATTTGCATGATACTTTTAGACGTGATCTTGTGGTTTGACATTTGGCATGTGAATGTGCACGGAAGCCCACAAACCTGCTGAAAACCTTCGTCAGTCAACTAAACTAAAAAAATATCCATCCATCCATCCATCCATCCATCCATCCATCCATCCATCCATCCATCCATCCATCCATCCATCCATCCATCCATCCATCCATCCATCCATCCATCCATCCATCCATCCATCCATCCATCCATCCATCCATCCATCCATCAGCCTTAAAGAATCATTAACGTTTGAGCCTATGAACGGAAGCCTTTCCTCACGAGGCCTGAGAAAGCAGAGATACAACTCATCTTTCAACCCATTCTGTAGTCCAGAAACAACTAGAACGAGAACTCAATAGTTGGTAAGCGAACTGGTGTTCCTGGACGGGTTATGAAAAACATGTTTCTCCACCAACGAAGTTCATGCAACTCACACACAACACCTCTCGTCACAGCCGTTCGGCAAAATCACTTCCCTGCACGGTTCTTGTTTTGGGCTCAAGAACTGAATATTTCTTGCAGCTTTGGCTTTGGAAACGCTCCGGTGTACTCTGACCAAGTTGGCAAGGAAATGGCACGAGACCAATCTGCAATTTTGGACCACGGGCAATGTCACATCTGAAGAAATGTGGAATCCATTTTCCAAGTCTGCCTTTGGAAAACATCGGAAACTGTAGTCTGGCGTTGTGAAGTACAAAGGAACGATGGTGTCGTTAATTATAGAGTAACAAGATCACAGCCGCATGAAAGCATGTCAGTATTAAAAGTTCCACCTTAAATCTAAGTGCAATTCCACCTTAACAAAATCATTATCTGTGCTGATACTGCTCAGTACTGCTGATACCCATTGTGATGTGTGGCATGCTGCCCATGCATTCCCTATGGGAAAAAAATATCGACTTTGAGCGAAAATGTTCCGGAAACCGTACATCGGATCGCTTGGAAAAGCGCAAGCCACCTAATCAGGTATAGGCCCTACGATCCTGCAAACTTTCATGGCTCTAGCTCGAAAACTGTAGGAGGAGTAGCGTTGAGTACAGAATCATAATTAGATGATTATGAAAAACAGTAAATTGGCTTTTTCAAGCCAACTTAATTAATGTAACTGTATTAGCCGACCATAGACTACAGGGAGGGATTAGCTCAGCATCGAGGTTCATCTCCTAATACACACAGTAAGATCTGGACATACTGCTGTGTTCTTCATCATCTGCTACCAAGAATGTACTTATAAAATGATTCAGTTGTAATTTGAGTTGAGGAAACGAGGCTGAACGTGGCTTTTTTTAATTTTCCGGTCCAGCAGTGCACACTGAGGCTCCGGAACGCAACTGCTGCACTGCTTCAGATGGAAAATCTGGGAAAGAAGCTGGCGAAAAGGAAGCCACGTTTAGCCTCGTGTTTATCAACCAGATGCACCTCATCTGCTAATGTGATGCATAATCACATACGGCATGAATATGCAGCTCTGGAAATACGTTTAACATGAAATAAAGCTCCTCGTAACGCATCTACGTCTCTGTGTAAATGAAATGGCAATACTAGTGCAGCAAATGTAAATAGAATAAATTAATTTTCCACTTTGTCCACAAACTTGCATGAACGATTGTAAAATTTAAATTCAAACTTGGGATTTCATCGTCGTTACGCTGCATTACGTTTTCATTTTAATACTGATGCGCTTCTACACACAGGGAGTGCTCTTCTGTTTTATGCTGACTGTTCAGCATTACAACATTTCAGATTTTAGGTACAATTATTAATTGCATTAGATGTAAAACCTTCTTTACTACATACACTCATTTCAGCTTAAATGAAATGTAACCAGTGTTGTAATTCTCTTAGTGCTGAGTTCATTAAGAGTAATAAGCCAGTAAGTAAAACCAATCGAAACTCAAGTTCATGCATTTTTAGCCCAGAGAATACCAGACAAATAAAGTATAAAAACAAGATGAACAGAAAACAAAATAAGAGCCCTTCTGAAAGCACTTAACTTCTATAAAACTCACAGTCTGCTCTTCTGCTAGTGCAGGAAGTGTGAATGAATAAAACATTGGGGTTTGGCGCAAAGGCCATGTTCACAGGCCAGTAATTAGGTCACTATAAATACCATGTTATGTTCTGGTCCTATACACATGGGAGACACACACACACACACACACACACACTGTGAAGGCTGTCCAAGACATCAGGCTTTTAAGTGATACTTTTTTGATCCCACAACCGGGAAATTCCACCTCCACATTTAACCCATCCATGAAGTGAAACACCACATACACACTAGTGAGCACACACACACACACACTAGGGGGCAGTGAGCACACTTGCCCGGAGCGGTGGGCAGCCCTATCCACGGTGCCCGGGGAGCAGTTGGGGGTTAGGTGTCTTGCTCAAGGACACCTCAGTCATGGACTGTCGGCCCTGGGGATCGAACCGGCGACCTTCCGGTCACAGGGCCAGATCCCTGACCTCCAGCCCACGACTGCCCCCAAGACAAAGAAACACTTGACCCCGATGTGATTTGAACACCCAATCTTCTGATCTGGAGTCAGACGCGCTACCGTAGCGCCACGAGGTCGTCATAAGATTTTCAGTTTTCAATCGATTTTCAGATGGTTTAAAAACTTCTAAACACCATCAGTGCTGTGCAGGAGATGCAGGCCTGGAGACGCCCATTAATCAGCACACAAGTTTTAAAATGCAAGCACTGAAGTATTCAGGAGTCTCACCCACAGACACAAAGCGAAGGACATCTGAGGCTTTTGCTCTGATAAAAAGATTAAAAAAAAAAAAAAAAAAAAAAAAAAAAGACATCACCAGGTAATTCTTTCTAATTGTGCCATAAAATGTTCTAATCTGTTAGATAATCCCAAAGCCAATCTGCATCTTATCATGTTATGGTTTACAGCGAGTTCAATGTTTAGTACAGGAAACAAAACCTTCCAAACTTCTCAAACAAGAAACAGTTACATAAGGTCATGCCGACGTTTAACAGGCCAACGGACAAATCTATGGCACTGCCGACAGCGCTGGAGTGTACCAAATTACCAAATACTTTCCTAAACATCAAAGAGTGAGGTTAAAATAGGGATGAATCAGTGTTTTTGAATATACTGAGTCATGAAAGTCAAGAAAAAAGGTTTCATATTTTCAGTATGCAAATAAGCTTGCCCCTAACGTTATACATAATGAACTCTATACTCCACCAAAGGACGGTGTCCAGCCAGCACCATACGTGTTGGTCAGAGCTGGCCTAAAGTATGTGGACACTAAATATTGAGTTAAACTGATTCAGCCATAACCACTGCCAACAGGTATACAAAACCAAGCACATAGCCATGCAACCTCCTTTGGCAGTAGAAAGAGTCAAACTGAAAGTTTAAAACGATTTTAAAAGTGTCACCAGCTTAAGGTGCCACCTTTGCCACAATTCAGTTTGTGAAATTTCTTCCCTGCTAAATCTGCCCAACCAGTCAAGTGTATGTGTTATTATCAGAAAGTGGAAGTCTAGAAGCTACACAGCTCAGCCAACAAGTGGTCCAGGCAAACAGAGCGGGACCCCCAAACGCTAAACTGCCCATCCTCTGCCTCGGGACGTAATATCATCACAAGAACTCCGTTTCGGGAGCTTCATGAAATGGGTTACCATGGCCGAGCAGCCGGACCCAAGTCTAAGATCACTATGCACAATGCCAAGCGTCGTCATTGGACTCTGGAGCGATGATTCATACCCCCCTGATGTTATTCAGGACTTGGGCTCAGCACCTTAGTTTGGTGTGTATAAAAACGTAACATGTCAAAACGAAAGAAGCGCAAAGCCAGAGCACCAATCAGGGCCCAGCGGTCACTTTGTTTAGAGCTGGTTTTGACCTGTTGGTCATACCGACCCAGTGCAGCACGCGGTTCAACGTCAGCGCAGCAGCGTAAAACTTTGGGAGAGTCTGTTCAACATAAATGATGAACTAACCTAACTTTGTGTAAATAGAGCTCAATATAGAAATATGTCCACATATGCAGTCGAGACTGACGCGGCTTTTTTCTGAATTTCTACAAACACCATTTCATTTTATAGTAAATGAGTTTGGGCTGGTTTATGTTTATGAACAGACGCCTACAGATCAACATAGTAAAGGAGCTCATCTGTGATCCTGAGTTTAAAGCCAGTTTTTATTCAACTTAAACTTGGAACTAAGTTGTAAATAAATCTGAAACTGAAACTTTGCTTGTGTGTAAAAAGTGATTTCAGAGCCACTCGGTTCTCCCTGATGGAAACTGTTTACCTTCAGTGTTTTGTGCTTCTGATCATTTTAATAGACGTCAGCGTCACTAATTAATGACGTTCTATTAAAAGACTGGTTTACCAAGAGAGATGCTGGAGGACTTTCACCTGAAATGAGTTCATGAAGCCAGTCTGGTTATAAAAATGATAACAGGACATCAGAGCCAGAATTCCTCTTTTAGTACTTTTACTTTATACCTAAGTACATTTGAAGGTAAATACTTTAGTACTTTTACTCAAGTGGAGGTCTAAAGGGAGGAACTTCTACTTTTACTGGAGTGATATTTTACCTATCTCTACTTTAACTCAAGTACATGACTTGTGTACTTCGTCCACCGCTGGTAATTTGGGAAACGCTTACACGCCGCCGCCCCCCCCACTTCTGATGAACTTCTAATTCAACAATTAAGGTCTTCAGAAAAACTAACATTAACACACAGCGCAAGTTGGATACTACTGCCTTAGACTATGGTATTTATAGTTGCGTGACCACAAGATGAACCCTCTACTACTCCAAACACACACACACACACACACACACACACACACACACACACGTTCAAACAGATCCTTTATCGGTACTGTAAAATGCTAAACCCAAGGCCTAAGTGTCTAAAGCTACTGTAATTTACACACAACTCCTATAACATCAAATGGACCTCTAAATAGACAAGAAGGCCGTTTACACCTCCGATCACATCCGGGTTTCACTTGACCGCATGAAAAGGCAGGTATAAACACACCAAGGGTACAATAAAATGGGATTACACCTGCTCACTCAAATCACAGGAGGTGGTCAGAGGAGGAGCTTGACCACATTCAACACCAGTGTAAGGGGAACACGCCTTCTGTATGTGCATGGTTACATAGCTGGAAACGCGTCTGCCAAATGCAGACTAACAGATGAGAGTATAAACACGGGAATGAAAGCTGGGGAATACACAGGGCCGGAGTTTTCCCCAAACCAAATGCCTTCTTGCACTCCAGGCCGACGAAAGCACCCAAGCATGCGTTGAGGCGCTTTTAGCGCAGTAGAAAGTAAAAGCTGATCTTATCCGGTCACACTGGGGGTCTTTCTAGTGAAAACTGTGAATGCAATCTGGCCAGAGTTTATCTAGATATGATCTCAGCATTTCCCCTACAGTAGCACAGGCCAGGCAACCCGGCTTGGACGAGAAATTAGACAGTAGTATGTAACTGGCAGATTAATGTTCGGTTCCTAACGCTCGGTTTTTGTGTGGCACTCCCTGAATTTTTGGGGGAAAAATCTATGTTTAAACTGTTTTGTATAATGTATTAATAATTTGAAATATAAAGCTGCACTAAATTCAGATCCCATCAGAGTAGCGCAAAGTGAAACTGGTTTGGCAGTTCGTTTTTCTAGCATCTAGTAGAATTTTATTAATTAGAACTTAATATGTTAATTTGGGGTGGTTTTATCTGTGTGTGTTATCTGTTATACTCCTGAAAAAGGAAACAAACGGTTCAATAATAAAAATACCTGCCACTTTATTGGCGATTAAAACCAGCGAGAGCTTCCGTTGCTATCTGCAGACATAAGCAGTCAACGTCCTACGGCACTGTTCACAAAGCCTTATAATCAAATCATCTAGTTGGGTTTTCTTATAGACCTGAAAGTCCAAACTGTATTTAGTGCTGATACCAAATGTTGGGTTTTAAGGAACCGTTAACACTATTCTTATACATTTCTACGAAAATATATGTAAATTATTCTTTGGCCCATTATGAACTATAAAGCACTCCGTCATACATGGACTGTTCATGTATAAATTAACTGACTATAAATGAAATCCTACAATCACAACCTACACTTTTGGAGAATAAATGTGTAGAGAATGTATAATGTTGTGTATTCACGTGTGCAGAGAAAATAATTCTGTACAATGATACAATCCAGTCCTGGTACCTGTGAAGGTGGTCTATGACCTGGCAATCAATCAATCAATCAATCAATCAATAAATAACCCATCCAAGAGAAACACAGAACCTGGACATGAAACATGTTAATGCACCGTGCAAACAGCCTTCAAAGCCACTGTATAAGAACATCCAACACCACACGGAGCTAAAAGACAACAGGAGACTCGACTTACCATGTTCTACTACTCTGGAGGAGAAGTCCACTTTCAGGGTGAGCTGAGAGCAGTTGGAGCTGAAGAATCCATCAGTGGCGGTGGAGGAGGAGGGTGAGCTGGGAGTCCCTGGCTCTTCCTCAGTCCCAGTCAGAGGCAAGCGCCCCACCAGCAGGGCCACAAATAGGAAGAGGCAGACTGGGGCCATAGTGCCTGCAGTCTGGTTCAGTTCATAGCTCATCCAAGGGAGTCTAAAAGTGTCAGTGCCTCTTAAGTCCCTGCATGAATGTGGCTGAAAATGAGCAATGGTGACTAAACAGTCCTGAAGATTTTGGGATGGGCTATATCTGGAACTCTGAAAAGCCTGATTAACACATGGCTTACGTTTTCATTTCTTTCTACGTTTTCTCTCCATTTTTGGTGTCCAGCACTTGGAGATCAGTGATACGTCACACAGAGAACGATGGGGGCCATTGTTCCACACAGAGACAGAGAGAGCACTAAAGCAGGTGAGAAAGGAGGTTCACCTAAGGGTCAGCTCTAAAAGCAAAGGAGTCTCCTTCCTTCTCCTATGGGAACAGAACACAAAACATGGCATTCAGAAATGTGCTCACTGGTGGCGTACGACACACAGAGCATCACAATGCGTCACAATAAGCCTTTCTGAGTACGTTGTGAATATCGTCAATACTTACAGTGCTGTAATATCACAATTCTGTCACATCTTCCACCTCTAAAATAAAATTAAACAAGAAAAAACAATGTCATTTGTATTAGGTCTGACTAAGACATGAATCCTTTACTATGAAATCTACGGTGAAATCACTACGAAGTTATTCCCATCATGCAGACTGATGAAGCCCTGATTAATCAAAGGTCCAGGTACCGGCTACTAAATTGCAGTTATGTGGGTCCTGAGATCTACACTGAGAGGTGCAGCCTGGTCCAAAGCCCTCCGGCTGCGGTCTCTGGTTCTGCTTAGGTGCACACCAATATGAATGATTTCTGAATTTATCAAAATGTGTGGGGTGTATGTGGTTATGCTAAACAGACGGTTGTCAATATTGTTGCAATGTTGAAACTCTTCCCCGATATTTCTGAAACAACATATTCCAACAGTACTAACATGTTGAACTGTGTGATATATTATATATATATACACACATACATACATACACATACATACATACATACATACATACATACACACACACACACACACACACACACACACCAAGGCCAGCACTACATAAAAGCAGTACTTGGAAAAACAACAAACCGTGAGAAATAGAAAAACCTGTTTTGTCTTTTATGCAATTTTTTAAACTAAAGAAACGAAGTAACGTTTAATCCAAAATCACAGCCAAGTCCTGCCAACGCATACGGGCACAAAGGATACCATTTCCAACACGGCACAAAATACCACCCTTTAGGAAATCTTAGTAACGGGTCTTTGGTTTCACTAAAAACCAGAGCCCCCAGCAAAGTGTGAGTGGGGGGTTGATTTCCCTGCTATCTCTAGAGTATTCATTTACACCTTAATAAAAAGCTGGACTAGATCCAGATGGAGTCAGTCTAGGCTGTTATGCAAGGCTGTTATTGCCTGCCTCACATCCTGGAATAAAAGGACAGCCCAAAATGTGCAGAGCAGATGGGCCTTCAATCCAGACCTGGGTCTGTATTCCCTGATCCAGCTGGTACCAGGCCTGTAAAAACGCACACCAAGACTACCGAGCGGCCACTTTTGCAGCAGGAGGTGAAGATGACAAAACAAAAACCTCAGTTTCTTAGTCCGGAATGTGCAGCTGAGAACAGAAGCGCTTTCCAGATGTTCTGTGGTAACAGCAAACAAAACAAGGTCCTCGGTACAAAACTGCACAACCACGGCCACTAGAAACGCGAAGCAGGTAACCTCGCTAGGTTATAATCCTAAAAGCCTGGTGGGAAAAGCAGAATAACACCACCACCTCCCGGAGCGGGCACTCCTCGGCCGGCTGTTTACGTGGTTAAACGGGCAACCCGGCTGCCCTTTCTGCGCTCAGTAGCGCGTTGTCTCCGTTCATTTGCGCACACAAACCTTTCTATTCCGAAGTTTCACCAACGCCGAGTAGATGTGATATTAAACCACGTTAGCTGATCGATCGTCTGTGGATTACCAGCTGTTATCGAGGTCTCTTCCTTCAGGGCTCTCAACGCAGAACAAAACGCTGCTCCGACCGCGAAGCCAGGCGAATTAAACCCGAGGTTTAGGCTTGGTAGCTGGGTTAGGGCACCGCTGTAATTAGGCTCTTCGCTGAGGCGCCGCGTCCGGACACATCTGCTTAAACTCGGGCGCGCTAAGCTAACTGCAGACAGCGGTTAGCCGGCTAGCTAGGTAGCAAGCTAAACGTTAGTCTATGTGTTAGCTTAGCTTAGCTTAGCTATCATTACCAACAACACAAAGACGGTGACGCGAGACTGGCCGAGTGCTGACTTTAACACGCTGGGCATCTGGTTTATAAAGCCGCAGCGGGGTTTAGTCGGAATAGATGCAAAACAAACAACGGTAGCAAATGCGGCTAAGCTAACCTGGCTAAGCTAGGATTTCTGAGGTAACTTCAGTACCACAACAAACACGCGCCAGGTAGGGTTACGCCTGAAAGCCACCTGACATATGAAAGCGCGAAGTAGACGTGTGGGGCTCGGGCTGTTAATGCTGGTAATTAAAGCACTAAATCGCACAGCCATCTAAATAAACCCACCCGACTGGGACCGACCGACCAGCCGAGCGGCCAAAGCGGCCAAGCGGCCAAGCATAAACACACGGGGCAAACTCGGGGAACGCCATAGAAACATGAGCACATACTGTTTACTCACCCTCACATCGCGACCAGAACGTTCTCCATCAGGTGGTGTGATAAATCACGTCTGAAGAACCTTCTTTGTTCTCACCACACACCAACAGAGACGCCTACACGCGACCCGCGGCTGAGTTTAGCTGCTGTGCCAAACTATCAACGCGTTCCCCTCGCTGCTGTAACTTGAGAGACCAGTAAGCGAAGCAGAGAGTAACCAATCAGCGAACGTTACGCCGTGTAAACAGCGCGAGTGACATCGCCTTCGTCCAATAAGACTTGGGGAGAGCGACAGGGGGGCGGGGAATAAGGCAAAATCACCCAAAGACGTCTGACATCTGACGGACCGCTGAGTCCCAAACCGACATACAGGCGACATAACGAAGCGTGATGAAGTGTGACGCACGGCTGCGGCCGCTTTTCTATGTTCACCTGCGTTCATCGCGGCAGAACGAGCCAATGCGGCGCCGAAGTGCGAAAGCGTTTCCTTTAGTAATGTTGCGCTAAAATGAATTCTCGCCTGAAAGGTAATCTGAATTGGTTGTATTCTGTGCGCGGCCACTAGATGGCGCGAAAACCTAAAAATGCCAAACACTCTTTGTTTCATACACTTTAATATAACCGCGCGCTGAGAGCCGCTGTCGCCCAGTTCAGTTTAAATCGTGACAAAACTGAGTTAAACCCACCGCTGGCGCTGAATCGCGACTGTGCGGTGCATTCCGTTCGCTGTTATTGCGCCGCCCTGTGGTCGCGAAGTGGATTCGCGTCGCTGTTAAAGGGGGACTACACCTACTTTTCAAAAGCCTGCCTAGTGGCTGAGATGCAGTCATTCAGGGCAAGTCGACGTGAAGTTGATTAAACGTTTTGGGCCGAAACTTTATCTTAAAATTAATAAAACTGATGTAAAACAGCGCCTCAGACACCAGACGCAGGAGGAGTCATAACCATGTAACGGCTTTCTGTGACGGAGCGTTTATAGGCCTCACACACGTCAGACGTCTGGCTCCTCACCACCCCTGTGAACCATTTTCGGGACGTTTCTCAGGAATGAAGCGTTTCACACCAAACCCCTCGGATTGATTCTGTTGACCATTTGATTAACTATAAACTGGAGCGGTCAGATAACACTGCTGCGCTTTACAGGAGAGGACAGAGCAGGCTCTACCTGCTCAGGAGACTGAGGTCGTTTGGAGGGCAGGGGGCGCTCCTGATGACCTTTTTTGACACAGTGGTGGCATCAGCCACCTTCTATGGAGTGGTCTGCTGGGGCGGCAGGAAGAAACTGGACAAACTGGTCAGGAGGGCCGGCTCGGTCCCGGGAACTCCTCTAGACCCAGTGCAGGCGGTGGGAGAAAGGAGGATGCTAAACAAGCTGGACAGCGACTCCCACCCCATGCGTGAGACGCTGGCAGCACTGGGCAGTTCCTTCAGTGACCAGCTCCTTCACCCCAAGTGTGTGAGGGAGCGCTATCGCAGGTCCTTCCTTCCTGCTGCTGTGAGACTGTTCAACCAGCACTGCTCCCAGTAGACCACACACACACACACACACACAATACACACACACAATATACATACACAATATCCATCCATCCATTTTCTAAGCCGCTTCGCCGTCAGGGTCGCAGGGGTGCTGGAAGGCAGGATACACCCTGGACAGGTCGCCAGTCCATCACAGGGCTACACACACAATATACACACAATATACACACATACAATATACTTACACAATACACACACACAATATACACACACAATATACACACATACAATATACATACACAATATACACACACAATATACACACATTCAGAATGCAAACATTTTTCATTGTGCAATATGTTCATAAGTGCAATGCAGATTTAATGCAACTCTTATTTTATTCTTATCCTTATTTTGTTGTAAACAGTCGAGATTTAACTTTAATTTTTATTATTTATAACGTTTATAACGTTTACACTGTTTCCCGTTTCTACTACTGAGTGTCTTACTCCTGTTACTCTGCTGCTGCTGTAATACTGTGAATTTCCCCGCTGTGGGACTAATAAAGGATCATCTTATCTTATCTTATCTTATCTTATCTTATCTCATCTCATCTCATCTCATCTCATCTTATCTTATCTTATCTTATCTCATCGTATCTTATCTTATCGTATCTTATCTTATCTTATCTTATCTTATCTTATCTTATCTTATCTTATCTTATCTCATCGTATCTTATCTTATCTTATCTCATCTTATCTTATCTTATCTCATCGTATCTTATCTTATCGTATCTTATCTTATCTTATCTTATCTTATCTTATCTCATCGTATCTTATCTTATCTTATCTCATCTTATCTTATCTTATCTTAATTACAGATAAAATTGGTGGAGCTCCCCTTTTTTAACTCTACCAGAACATAAAGTGTTGTTTTTTTTCTCAAACTTCACTGGTAAACATTTTTTAAATTGACTTGATTCAAATGAACACATTGGTCCCACATGAATAAAACAGCACAGCATCACAGCTGTTTCTCATTTTTTGGCAGTAATTGTATTTAACATATTTCATTCTTGTGGAGACCTTACGCACATTCAATCCCTCACGGTCCGAGTTTTAGTTTCTTTGGACTCGGAACCTTCCTGAGCACTTTTTGGGATTTTTCAAAGCCAATAATGGAAAATAGGAAAGCTGAATGGTTATTCCTAGTTGTTCATTTGAAGTATAACTTTACACAATTTCATTACTGTAGATCACTCAGCAAGTTCTTTAGCATCACACTAAATTTAGCTTGAATGGGTTATGAATGGGTTATGAATGGTTATGAATGGGTTATGAATGGGTTATGAATGGGTTATGAATGGGTTAACCGCTTCACATCTCAGATTTATTTCATACAGAAGCTTATGGTTCAGCAACTACGGGGATTTCGGTGTAAACTAATGTAGCTATATTTAGGCTAGAGAAGAACCCAGGTCCCACCCACGGCTCGTTAAAGGGTTAAGCCATGTAAATTCAAAGCACCAGCGTCCAACTTCTGGAACCACAAGAAAAACTGACTTGCGAAATGTGAAACTACGTCGAAATTCTTTAATTGAGACATCTGATAAAAACAAAACGAGCAGATTCACTATTCTGAAAAAAAGTTAACATGACTTATTATCCTTCGTTAAAACAAAATCAGACACAAACAAGACATACATGGACACATTTTCCTTCAGGAGACAGTGTTGGAATGGTTTCATCAAATGGACAACACTTGCACCGGAGTTAAACACACAATTCCACGTACTGTACGGTTTGGCGATTCCATCAACTTTTCCTCTTAATGTTTTTGGCAGCAATTTTCCTCTACCGGCAAGTGGCAGAGACCTCCTTTTATTTCCTTTAATTAGTAAACAAACTACAAATTCAAACTACTAACATACAGTTGTAAGAAAATGTCCTTCCATGAAAGTAACTTGCCTGTTTAGTAAAGACAGAAAAGCATAAAACAAAACAGTGGTCTTCCCACATACAAACAGTGGTCTTCCCAACATACAATTACTGAACCAGAAAGTCACTTCTGTTGGTGATCCTAATGAAAATAAATCACTTCAGCACGTAAGAGATATTGTGAATGGGAAAGATCAGCCAGGCGACTGTGTTCTCCTTCAACAGCCTGGTTCCTATTGCGCTACAGGTGCTCTGGATGGAACCGTTTAGCTTTGAAATTCACAGGATAATATAGTGTGGATATTTTAGGAATGCTGTATTGTCCTTTCAAGGTAACTTCAAGACGAGTTCAAGATAACGCTTAAATTAAGACACAATGGAATTCAAACAGCTGCTGTATTTCTTTTGGACAAATACTGTCTTTAAAAGAGAAACCACGCAAAATAAAGTTCTGTAGCCAAAGAAGCATCACTACCTCTGCCTATAACCAATACAGGTAACACTTTACTGTCAGGGACGGCTCATAAGGCTTCATCACACCTGCACACGCTTGTCCAGTCAACTGACATTAACCTACATAAATGTTTAGAAATGCCAGTTCCACCAGGCGTCAATCGCTATAAAGGTTACGTTCGCCGATTTTGACCAAAGTTGACTAAAGTAGCCTTCATGGCAGATGATGCCTATTAGTAGGACTATGTCAAGCTTATGCATGTCATATGTAGCCTTATGAACAGAACTCTACAGTAAAGTGTCACCCAAATAAACCTCTGATCAAGTACAGACATTTACTGTAAGAACGAGGAAGATGAGCACACTTTCAAAGCACGCGCAGCAGGTGTGTGAAGTGATTCAGACTAGACACATTTCATCGCTCACACTTCAAAGGAATTATTGGCAGTGTGAACAAAAAACTGCGCACCCTTGATCAAATTATCTTGTTTTCTTGATTTAAAAAGTAAGTTAACATCAGCAATCATGGAACAAACAAACACTTTTTCGCTAACTTTAACATATTTGGAAAAAAAATAAAATATTAAATGTGCATAAACTTTTGCGTGGGCCCCATTTTCTGTTTTATTATTTTACACCGTTTAAATTAAGCAAATAATCAAAAAACCTGTGCATTAACGTGTGCAGTTGTGTGTTCTCAATAGAAAATAAAATCTCATTTGACCAGGGGCGCACAAACTTTTGCATTCAGTTGTATTCATATGATGATATTTATCCAGGAGCACAAGACTCTCTACAGGGTCTGTAGTCGAAACAAACTTTGCACACAGCTTAATCAGATTTGCCATGTTTGTAACCGATGCTGAAAACTAGGGATGCACAACGGGAATCAGCAGATTTTTGCTCCAATCACGCGATGCAGCTAAGATCTTGCTGCATTTTGACGCTGCTACACCTGTGAGAATGTAATTAGAAATAACTAATTGTGCTTGATGTATTTTATTAGAACAGGCAACTGATTTTACATTTACAAAGCCAGTGCGGTCCCTTAAAGAACAATGACGTGACTTCTACTGTGACTTTTGGGTTTCATGTGTTCAGTTAATCCATACAGAACTCGGAATCAGCTATAACAATTTCTAATCGGTGCATCTCTGCTAAAACGTTCTCAACTCAATCGAAGATATTCCCGCTTCTTTTCATGACCAACGACAGATACGACTGCAGGATCCACCTGGAGAGCAGGTGTGACTGGCTGAAGCGGAGTCACTGGACGACAGCCACATATTTGGCATCTTCCGGTTCAACATCCTCCTACAGACTGACTTCATCCAAGTGGTTTCTTTAGACACATAAAAGACTACTTTGACCTTCACACCTCAAGTGATGTTTTTGGCACAAGAGATTCGATTTAGGCAGGACATGTTGTAAATATCTGATTGACAGCATAAACTTTCCCCTCCCAGAGAAGCCGCCGACCGTAACGGCGCCCTCACAAAATAATTCACAGCAAAATGAAGGAAGGACTCAGAACAGCCACATGTATTTAGTAATCCTTCCAGCAACTTCATCATGTAGAACTCTGTTCAACAGATACAATCAGATAAAATGCTCGATGAAACAGTAACTTCAAAGACGGCAACATAACGAAAAAAACATCAACAATAAATAAATAAGGGGGAAACACAAATAAGGGGAACAAAAAGAGAAGAAGAGCAATAGAGATGGACTGAAAGACGAGTGAGACGTTTATTGGCTCTGTGGTCGGGTGCGAATCCTTTAGGGAGTTTTTCCCCCACACACACGCACACACACACACACACACACACACACACACAACGGCTCCACACCACTCCACCTCCTATGGGTCCCTTTGGCTCCTACGTGGGTCTCTTCAGTCTCTGTGTGTATGTGAGTGTGTATCCTCTCTCAGCCATTGTATTGCTGCTGATAGCGACGGTTGAGCTCCCTCAACTCCTTCTCCCGGACGCGCCGTGCTCTGCTGGACTTGGTCGAACGGGTCGAGCGAGTGGACTGGGTTGACTTGGTGCTGTGGCAGCGCGAGGATGCCCTCTTCAGGAGGTTCTGGGAGATGCAGCGCTGCAGGTTCTTCATGGTTGACGAG
The DNA here is from genome assembly GCF_015220715.1 of Pygocentrus nattereri. NCBI lineage: Eukaryota > Metazoa > Chordata > Actinopteri > Characiformes > Serrasalmidae > Pygocentrus > Pygocentrus nattereri. The sequence goes on along the minus strand of NC_051217.1, from coordinate 690,932 downwards.
GCAGCCATACTGACGATCCAGGGGTGTTTGAGTGCCTGGCCGGCTGTCAGACGCTCGCTGGGGTCCACCGTCAGCACACGGTCAATGAAGTCCTTTGCCAGGTTGGACACACTGGGCCACGGCTGACGGAAAGTAAAACAGCAACATTAAAACCACACTCAGACTTTTCCAAATTCACTACGGTATTACAATTACAGTAGTAATAGCCTAGAATGACTATTAATGAACTGCCTATTAATTCTATTCTAGCAGAAAAAGGGATGCATTACTGAATCTTGTTATAACAGATTCCTCACATTCCCAGCTTGGTAGCATTGTCTGAGCAGTGAAACCTGGCTAAGTGGTGGAAATTGGCAACAGCTTAATAAGAGGGAAATCCGAATACAATAATAAATGAATGAAGGAATACATACATACATAACTTGGTCTGTATGACTTGGGGGCCCTCAGTGAGTGCTTATACCACTTATAGCAAGAAAACCCTGAACAGCTTTCAAAAGCGTCAAGGATGCAGACACATTCTAGATCAATGCATCGAGATGCTCAACGCAGTTTGGCAACAAAAACATTAAGAACTGAAAAAGTTTTACTCAGCGGTTTTCAAAAGATCTATAACTATTGATGCAAGACCTTCCCTGCACCACATGTTTAAAAACCAAAGCAGGGTTTATTCTCACCATGACGATGCTGAACTAGTTCAATCTGATCTAGCACTCGCTGCTTTCATGATTTTAAAGGACACAGCAAGGACATTTTCATATTTGGAATCAGCCTGAAATGTACATATTGGTATATGTCACGATTGGCTCCTCCCACTCCTCCATGTGCTTTTGTGTTTACTTTCTGGTCGTCCACGTGCCTCTTTGTTTTGATTCCTTGATGTCCAGCCCCCTTGTTTCGCTACTCCGCTCCTGATTGTTCCCACCTGTATTTCAACCTGTGTCCCGTTATCCTTATTAGCCCTGTGATATTTAAGCCCTGTGTTCGTTGGTCTTTGTTTGATTGGTGTGAATTGTTGTTTGTAAGCCTGTTTTGACGTGCTGTTTGTATAGTTTGGATTTGTTTGTTTGGTTGTATTTCGTCACGTGTGTCCTTCATTCTATCCGCGTTAGATCTTTGAACGTGGACTGTCATGACCACGACCCTGGATTTGCCCTCAGTAAAAGTGGCTTATCTCAGCGTTTGCGTCCGCCTCCTCGCTCCTTGTTACAGTATATCCCTATGAGTAAAAAATCCAGAAAACTTTTTACTGCTATTGAAGTTATGACCTCAATAATGCACCAAGAGCCAACATAACATTTCTTTTTGAGGCAACTTGTCTGGAGATTTTTTTATAGCACATAATAACATGAATCAGACTGCCTCATTCCCTTAGGGCCCTTAAATCTGCTGGGGTCTTACATTAGAACTGGAACACCAGACAGTGTATTCATTGTAGACTCATGTCCACAGTGTTACTGGAAGGTTAGTTTGTGTAGTGAAGCAAGACATGACAACAATATTAAGTTATGTGAACTTTTATCTTGACCAATAAGGGGAATAAAACTAGTGGTTCACTTTTAATTTTTCTCTTCACTTAATTCGGCTTCATGTGACAGAGAGAACGCAAAACACAAACGAGCTTTGTCTGTGTGACTTGTGTGACTCTTCCCCATAAACCCCACATCAGCCATTGTGTGTGGTTCTGAGCAGGAGACTGACGCACACACTCTGCCAGACACACTGCAGCCTTGCATCACACACTCCAAGTAGGGGGTTAGTGTGGGATAAGACACGATGACAGGAGAGTACTGGACACCGTCCAATCAATACACACGCACATACATACACGCACACACGCGCACAAAAACACAAACAAACACATAATACCACAACACAGGGAAAGTCACTCACCAACATAAACACATTCACAATTGGACAGTCAAGCACTTCCTTCAGCAAGAAAGCAAGGGCTGGTTTACCGTAATGGAAAACCAAGTAAAAGAAGGGTTTCGAACAAACATCCAGACAGATGAACAGGACAAAGGCTGAACTATCACAGGCTATTGTTTCCTGGTTTCGGGACAGTGGCCTTCTGGGGAATATTTCTGCTGAGGAATGCAGTTTTGAATATACTGGGTAAAAGCCTACATCCCTTCATGTAGCTTCATAACAACAGGCTGTCAGCCTTTCTATGCTGTAACACAAGTCCTACAAACCACCAGTGGGCCCCAAATGCACCACATTATAGGGCTGTACAAATCACAGCAAGCAACAACGACCGTGATTATTCTGAGCAATATCATGATCTCCATTATTTAGCGCAATAAAAATCATATGAGCATTCCTGTGATGCATTACGCTTTCACTGATTCCAAAAATAGTGGCCAAATTATGATTTTTTCACCTTTAATTTGGAGCTATAAGGCTAACAGTGTTAACAAACTCTAGAAGTCATCAGTTACGCCAGTTCATCGTGGTTGTGCAGACTTGTCGATGTGGTTCAGGGAACAGTCTGACACTGAACTCGAAAGACCAAAGTGTGCTGTCACTTCAAACAGGTGTTCGGCTGAACTCCAGCCTTCATCGCTACGCCGCGAGGTTTTGGTTTTATAGCACAAGGAAGTCATACACAGGTCGCACAAGACAGTGTGACCTTCACGAAGATAGGGATGCTTTTTGTGTAGTTTCGGTGATGTATTTATGAAAAAGGTTTGGGTGACTATTGGCTTAACATTAGCCGTGTAGCTTCAGTGCTAAACTAAAGAAGCAAAATTTGGACACCAAACTTCTCTTGGCTGATTGGCTGACCTGTAAAATGCAATCACACAGTTATATCAGTTACATCTCTAACAACAGAAAACATCAAAAAAACATCCATTTCAAAACGGAATTTTGAAACGTAGATGATCATTTGAAGATACTGAATAAGAGGCCAGTGTCCTAGACCCAAATTAAGCCTATACTGAAAAGAATTTCCAGCGGTGATTTGGCGATTCACCACAGACACATCTATTCAGCCTCAGACGAGGCTTAAGCTATGTCCGGGAAACCGGCCCAGGAAGTACAAAACACTAAGGTTTGCAATTATCAGATTCACTGAAAGAAGACATTCAACTTCAGGGCTTTAGTCAGTTTGTTAGTTCCTGGAATAAATCAGAGCTTACTAATAAATCAGCCGTGTTCATATAAATTCGCCGGCTACTTCTAGTAGAAGAATCATCAAGTGTCATATACACAAATTCTTTCAGGAGCCCTGACAGAGAAATGATCCCTGCACTGCATGTGATGTGTGCATATAAATGTACTATATACACACGGTATTTCCAAAAGTATTCGCCCGTCTGGCTTCACACGCATATGAACCTGAGTGGCATCCCATTCTTAATCCATAGGGTTTAATATGATGTCGGCCCACCCTTTGCAGCTATAACAGCTTCAGCTCTTCTGGGAAGGCTTTCCACAAGGGTTAGGAGTGTTTATGGGAATTTCTGACCGTTCTTCCAGAAGCGCATTTGTGAGGTCAGACACTGACGTTGGACGAGAAGGCCTGGCTCACAGTCTCCGCTCTAATTCATCCCAAAGGTGTTCTATGGGGTTGAGGTCAGGACTCTGTGCAGACCAGTCAAGTTCTTCCACACCAAACTGGCTCATCCACGTCTTTATGGACCTGCTTTGTGCACTGGTGTTCAGTCATGTTGGAACAGGAAGGGGCCGTCCCCAAACTGTTCCCACAAAGTTGGGAGCAGGAAATTGTCCAAAATCTCTTGGTGCTGAAGCTTTAAGAGTTCCTTTCACTGGAACTAAGGGGCCGAGCCCAACTCCTGAAAAACACCCCCACACCATGATCCCCCCTCCACCAAACTTTACACTCGGCACAATGCAGTCAGACAAGTACCGTCTCCTGGCAACCGCCAAACCCAGACTCGTCCATCAGATTTCCAGACGGAGAAGCGTGATTGGTCACTCCAGAGAACACGTCTCCACTGCTCTAGAGTCCAGTGGCGGCGCTTTACTCCACTGCATTCCACGCTTTGCATTGTGCTTGGTGATGTGAGGCTTGGATGCAGCTGCTCGGCCGTGGAAACCCATTCCATGAAGCTCTCTACGCTGATCTTGAGCTGATCTGAAGCCCACAAGAAGTTTGGAGGTCTGTAGTGATTGACTCTGCAGAAAGTCGGTGACCTCTGCGCACTATGCCCCTCAGCATCCGCTGACCGCTCTGTCATTTTACGTGGCCGAGTTGCTGTCGTTCCCAATCGCTTCCACTTTGTTATAATACCACTGACAGTGGACTGCAGAACATTCTTTCACTAATGTCTGTAGAAGCAGTCTGCAGGCCTAGGTCTTCTTCTTTTGGCTGCTCCCTTTAGGGGTGGCCACAGCGGATCATCTGCCTCCATCTTGCCCTATCCACTGCCTCCTCTACTTTTACACCAACCATCTCCATGTCCACCTTCACTACATCCATAAACCTTCTCTGAGGTCGACCTCTTCTCCTTCTACCCGGCAGCTCCATCTCCAACATTCTTTGCCCAATATATATCCACTATTCCTCCTCAACACATGTCCAAACCATCTCAACCTGGCCTCTCTGGCTTTATCTCCAAACTGCTCCACCTTCACTGTCCCTCTGATCTGCTCATTTCTAATCTTGTCCAGCCTCGTCACTCCCAACGAAAATCTCAGCATCTTCATCTCCGCCACCTCCAGCTCAGCCTCCTGTCTTTTAGACAGAGCCACAGTCTCCAAACCAAACATCATAGCAGGACGCACTGCTGTCTTGTAAACCTTCCCTTTCACTCTTGCTGCTATCCTTCTGTCACACATCAGCCCTGACACCCGTCTCCACCCACTCCATCCTGCCTGCACCCTCTTCTTCACCTCTTTTCTACACTGTCCATTGCTCTGGATGGTTGACCCAAGATATTTGAAGTCATCCACCTTTACGACCTCTACTCCTTGCATCTTCAAGTCTGCAGGCCTAGGTGCTTGGTTTTATACAACTGTGGCCATGGAAATGATTGGAATACCTGAATTCAATGAGTGAATACTTTTGGAAATATAGTGTACATGATATACATTACATAGGCCCTGTTCACGATCTCAGGTGATCTGATCTCAAGACTGGCATTTCCATGTATCTCAAATGCGTCTTCAGTCGGCACATGTCATCTGATTTTATGACTGGAGGAAAGGAACCATGCACATTTGCTACATCAGTGTCTGCTACATTTGCTGTCAGACAGAAATGGCCCACGAGTCCGTGTTAATGTACACGTAAGGGCTGTTACAAACACACACACCACATGGAGCGCTAACACAACTTGTAAACAAGCAGGAGAGGAGACACATCTGCTTTCATCTCTGCTGTGATGATGATTAAGCAGCCCTTCAGCGCTGCCAGGAACACTTCGAGATTCTTTAGTGTTCACACTACAAATTCTATATGGCCATATGCGTCCCTCTTACCCCATTCACACTTTAGCACTGCCCATTTACAGTGGGATCACCCAGTGGGATCACCCAGTGGGGTCACCCAGTGGGGTCACCCAGTGGGGTCACCCAGTGGGGTCACCCAGGTGTAAAAATAGTCACATAATGCCATTTCATACTGTAGGTGGATGTTAAACAATTGTAATTGCATCCGTCTCTTCAAACCACATTCGACAATACAAAACCCTCCCAACACCGAACTGGCTCCTCCCTCTAATACTGAAGTTAAAAAGGCCACTAGATTATCGCCACTAACGGTCACTGCAGCATCTTCCCAAACTAGACAGAATAAAGAACCATTCTGATCTTTATTTCACCTTGTTTATATTCACCATCTCACCTCAATGCACTTTTAAGATTTTACAGTTTAATACATTTTTTAAGACAAGCGCTCTATGACTAATTACTCCTACATATTGTAAATATTAGTGTAAAACGAGTGTAAAAAAATTAATAACATGAAGAATTGTGACTTTCAAGGTGGCAACCTTTTTTTATAGATAATGAAATATTACTGTTATTAATACCCTAATACCAATATTACTGCTATCAATACCCTAATACCAATATTACTGCTATTAATACCCTAATACCAATATTACTGCTATTAATATTAGTAGTATAATAACTCTGTAGGTAGTCTGACCAGAGGAGGACGGGTCCCCCCTGGTGAGCCTGGTTCCTCCCAAGGTTTCTTCCTCAGCTCTGAGGGAGGTTCTCCTTGCCACTGTTGCCCCTGGCTTGCCCACCAGGGGGTTTCTGTACATTCTTACAGTCCTGTTGAAACTTTGTCTTTTCCGAAATTCTGTGAAGCTGCTTTGTGACAACATCCGTTGTAAAAAGCGCCACAAATAAATTTGATTTGATTTGATTTGATGAAAAACGCCGGACAACACAAGCTGTTGTTGTATGTGGCTGATTTTAATGTTATGTGCCACACAGCAATCGGATTTCAATCTGAATGATTGGAGTCACATTTGTTTACCAAGTGGAAATGCATGAGGTTAAATGTGGAGGCCACATGAAAAGAGCGTCTGTAAATGGGGCTGATGTTAGCCGTTCTGTTGGTTATCTTATGTTAAGTGGAGGGTTGCACATCACATCATAATTGGAAAGATTTGTAAGTGGGCTTTGGGCTTGTGTGGTAGCTACGTCTGTTACATCTACTGTCTCTAAAGAAGCAAGTATGTGGTTAGAAAGCAAAATATCAAAAAGATTTGGACTTGGCCGACTTACAGCAAGTTAATGGAGGGTCACAGATGGCAGAGCGAAGCATCTTCTACCATTTTCATGTAATCCCTTATCCCTTATGCTCGGAAACAGCATAAGGTTGTTACTCATTTTACTGCCAAAAATGTGGCATATGCTAAACGCTGGCAGACAGTCTTAATTGAACAGTTTGGACCGGTTCTGAAATGAACAGGTTTTCATATACAGGGGTTGCAGAACAAGCAATTTTTTCGGATACAGTGGAAGCTGGAAAATGGACAAACGGACATAAACGATAACAATAAAAGCTCACAGGTGCTGATGTTGCATTGGCCAAGGGCTCAGACGTTCATGGAAACGGTATTAATTAGCACAGAGCTTCTGGCTTTTAGTACGCAACCCGTCATTCCCAACAGCCTGAGAGTAAATATATAGAATTATCTGTGAAGAATTATTTGTATATAATTCTGTTTAATGCAAATTCATTAGATCTCATGTCCCACCCTTCTGATACAACCCCAAAGTTGGCATCATCCACCCCTTTTGGGAGTAGCATTGTTAAATTACAAATCAAACATCCCAAAGACAATTTCCTGTCTCAGTAATCACTGAACGCTTTATTTTTGCTCCCATTTCACAAAATATTGTTTATTTTGCCCATTTTGCTAATAGAGAGTCTCAGCTGTTCATTAGGGAGGAATATATGCAAACACAACAATGGGCTGGGACGTATTCATGAACTGTCATTCTAGCATCCCACCACACCGGTCAGAGACAATTCCACATTGATTCCTTTTATGGGAATTTTATTCAGAGTCATGACAGATGTTCGAGAAAATTACACTCATCAAACAAAGTGGTGGCACATCACAGATTCTGCCCCTGTAACGGTGGCACACTCAGATGAAGAGAAGTAAACCCTCCATAATGAGTAACTGGATCAGGGCACAAATAGGCCAGTCACGGTCACGAAATCGGAGCTGATGATTAATTGTCTTTAGCACAATTACGGCAATTAGCTGTGTTGCTCATTGTATGCAAGAAGCCATGATTTCATATTCCACAATCAGTAGTGGCGGCATAATACCATTTTTTTTCTTTTCATATACTGACACTGATATTGACATCTTGAGTATCGGTCAATACCAATTTGATATTTCTTATTTAAAAGCTACTAAGGCTTAAAATGAGCTATTATTTATTGAAGCACTTCACTTAAGATGAGCAGTGTGTGTGTGTGTGTGTGTGTGTGTGTGCTATTTCAAGCTAGATTTGATTAAATCGGATTCCCCTCTTTTTTCCCCTTTCATATCCAATCCAGCATTTCCTGCTGATATTACCTCAATAACAGTTATTGTTGTCCAATCAGTGTGATCAGCACACAAGTGAACACCTGAAGCACAGCTACATCACCTCTTTATTGCCTTTACTTAGACCATGTCATAATTATGACTTTAAACCCTAATGAAGTGATGTGTGGGGCACACATCAGTTCCTCCCTCTCATAACTACATATATTACATATTAATTTCAGCAACTACTCTGAAATTCTTGTGTGACATATATAAATATGTTACCTATTAGTTCTGAAAAACTTACTGCGAAACAAAAAGTATGAAGATTAACTGAATAACAATAATAAACGTAACTTAAGGAGTTAAACACATCTGATCTTCAGAGAGCACAACATGTCAAATTAAAACACGTCCAAGAAACTTGGAACCTCTTCCTGAATGATAGCAGTGGAAGTGATGCTGGATTCTTACCTCTCCAGAGAAGCTGTACTTCCCTTTGAGGATCTGCCTGTAAAGTCGCATGCGGTTGTCGTCCTCGAAGGGCATTGTGCCACTGAGAAGAATGTAGGAGATGACTCCCAGGGCCCACATGTCCACAGCATTTGTGTACGGCTTGCGCACCAGGATCTCCGGGGCGATGTACTCAGGAGTGCCGCAGGTGGTCTTCATCAGGCACTCATCACCCTTCTTGCGCGTGCTGGCCAGGCCAAAGTCCGTGATCATGATCTTGGAGTCGGCACCAGGGTGGTAGTAGAGCAGGTTCTCTGGCTTCAGGTCACGATGTGTGATCCCCAGAGTGTGCAGGTACTTCACACCTTCCAGAACCATCTGCAGCACACGAGTGGCATCCCGTTCAGTGAAGGAGCCACGGGCGATGATGCGGTCAAACAGCTCACCGCCAGTGGCCAGCTCCATCACCATGTACACACGCTCAGCTGTCTCAAACACCTCCATGAGCTGGATGATGTTGGTGTGGCGCACACGGCGCAGCACACACAGTTCTGATTCACACACCTCACGGCCCTCGCGGTACCGTGTCTCAATCATCTTGATGGCGTATGGCTGTCGCGTGTTCTTATGCTCCACTCGCACCACCCGGCTGAAGCTGCCCCGGCCAATCAGGGCCTTAATCTCATACTTGGCAGTCACCCGAGGGTCAAACTTGGCCCTGTATTTGGCCACCTTGCTGCGCCGGGGGTTAGTAGGCTCAGCTTGACCGTTGGGTGGGGACTGGGGGGCAGCAGCCACCGCAGCAGCATGGCCCTGGCTCTGAGGCGAGGGCGAGCCGGTTTTGTCTGCGCCAATGTCCCCCACGTTGAAGTTCTTATAGACATCAGTCTGGTGAGGCTCTACCTTCTTGACTAGGTCTAGCTGGACATCTGCCGGTGGTTCTGGGAGGACCTTGCTCGTCCTGCACCCCATCACGTCAGAATCCTTCCTCCTTGATGCCAGCAGCACATCCTCATCGCCCAGGCAAGCAGCCAATCAGCATACGGCACTGGGCCGCAGCAGTCAAAAGCACAGGCAGAAGCCTCCAGGGCCGTGCTCAACACTGAAGGTCACAAAGCAGCACCAGAAAACTAACGTCTCCTCAGGCGGCGCACGACGGTCGGTCTGAAAGGGTGAAAACATGCAGAATTAATGTTAAGAATACTGCTGTAAACACCCCAGAAAGCGAGGCCAGAACATGAATATACATTTCCAGCTCTGCATCTACTTTACCTTTCTGTTATGCTTATTACATGATTTCACTCCACTGCCAGCTGTACAGCAAAACAGTCTATTACAGTGATATTATCCTGTAATGAGGTCATCAAGGTTATCGTTAAATAACAGAGCAACTACCCAACACCTAAAAATGGAACATTTATGTGGGTTATCTTTCATAAATCTGAGAACACATGAGAAGACATGTAGGCCACGTGACATCTGTTAGATTAGCTGTAATAATGCAGAAATATCCTGAACTACACTAAATAAGAGGCCAACTGTGATTACAACGTGTATAAAACCCTCTACATTAAGTTCTGGGTTTATTCCGAACACGCTGAGTTTGTGCTTTACGGCGTAAAAAGGAGGAAAATGTAAATCTGTCTACAAATTATTTATGCAAATGAACCGACTCTGTATTAGACAGACAGACAGACAGACAGACAGACAGACGTGTGTCAGCTTTAAAGCGAGCGAGCCGAGCTAAAGACCACTGGAAGCTCATAACCATTCCCGGGTTTCTCTGCGTTTCTGGGTCGGTACCGGTGCTGTCACTAAAGCCACTGAGCAGTTTAGTCCGCATTCACACTTTAAACAAAGAGCTGCAGCGCGAACTGTTAGAAGAATGTGGCTCCAACTTTCACGAGGCCTGGAGCCGAGAAAGCGCTGGATCCAGCCCGCTCCCACCGCCAGCAGAGCCTGGACACCCCCGGAAAGCGTCGCGGGCGGCGCCTGGACACTCCAAACACCGAAATGTTGGTTTTTAACTTCACCTTATTCAGGATTCCGTCACACACGGAGGGAGTCGCGGGGAAGGATCCTCCAGCTTGCCAACGCCAGCCTCCTCACCCCACTCTCAGCTGTTCTCTCCGGGTTTTTTTGGTGCAGATTTTCTCAAAACTTTAGTCCACTTCAAACGAGCCGCCCGTCTGATCGAACCGACGCGCTGAGCGACGGCGCCGGCGCTCCGACCTCAGCCTTACCGCGCGAGAAGGAGGGAAAGAGAAGGGTTAGAAAAGCGGAGCGCTCGCCTCGAAACGGTGTTTTCGGAATGGGACCACCTTTTTTCCTGTGTAGAGGAGAGGAGGGCTTTTCTGGGGGAAGACCTCCGCTTGTTTCGACCCCTGCAAGAACTCTGGTGAAGCCAGAATTAGCCAGCGTTAGAAAATGGCCGAGGGACAAGCAGAGAAGGGAAACTTTGCTTTGAAACACATCAAACTTTTTTTTTTTATGGAACCAAACTTTCTCTCAGAAACACAGACTGACCTCGTCCTCTCACACTCGCTCAGACAGACGCCAGACAGACGCCAGACAGACGCCAGACGAAGAGACACTCTGCGCTTTAATGTTAGAGTCAGTTATAAAACCGTGTTTACTCTCTGGTGCCCAAACTGTCACTTTTAAACCTTTACACTCATTTATATTAACATAAGTCTTTATATTAGGACATATCACTATTGTGGGGAGGCTGGGGCACTTATTTCTAAATTATGCTAAATTAACTTTTTTCACATTCAAAAGTACTTTTAGTACTTAAAAGTCATTTGTAGCCAAACAGAATTATTGCCGTGTTCATTCAGCAAAAAACAAATCAATTAAAAATAAAAAGAAACATTAAACTGTCTTTTCCAAACTTATTTTTGGAGTTGACTTGAGTTTAACCGACTCTTATTTTGTAAAAGTCAAATTCCTAAATAGCTCCTTTCCCCGGGAGTGGTTGCTGGCTTCCACTGTGGGATCTAGAGGAGCTGAAAGCCCGTGTTCCTGAGCAGGGAGCAGCGAACTTGGGATTCAGAAACAGAAAGATTTCCGAGGTTGGGTCTCTCGCTCGTCTGAAGTCAACCATCATCTTTTATTGGCTTGTCTCTTCCCTCAATCAACAAGTAATAAATTAGGCTATTACGGTGGCTGTCACTGCACACCTGTACCTCCTCCTCTGGACACCACCAGGTGTTGACCCGTGACCACGTCTCAGTGGCTTCAACCCAGCAGAAAGTGCCCTGATCTCCAGGAGGCAGGGTGCACTATGGTGACAATCTGCCTTCAGGGCAGTTCTTAATCAGTTATGTTTCATATGAGAGTTTAATAACTGGCACAGCTTGCTGCTTATTAAATTTAGCAAATAGACATATATAAAATATATATATATATGTCTAGAAAACATATATATACAACACATACAGCATCACCACAGTGTTTTTCAGCCGACTCTTGGCAGCGGTTGCATCAATGTAATATTTTATTTATGTGAAAATGATGGATTGGATGATGGATGGATTTTTCTCAGCAAAGTGCAACCCAGATAAAATAAGGTCTCGCCTGGCCGCCTCATTCTGAAAGTTGTAGCTACACTTCTGCTGTATTTGTGTGCTTGTCCAGTTGTTGCTCTGCTGTTCAGTTATTAATCCTAAAGGGGCGCTCAATTCGTGAGTTTGTACTTTTTTGTTTTGTTTTGTTTTGATCTGTCAGTGTAATTCAGTTCAACTTTATTGTCATTATATAATACAGGGTAGTACAGTATAAACACTGTGGGGCGACTTTTCCAGTGCAGTAATAAAAGATGCATAGTAAACAGTAAAAGACTAAAGACAGTAAAGGACAGACAGAGTGTGTGTGGTCAGTAGGTTCAGGTGTGGAACGTAGACGAGATGTGCCTAGGCAGGTGTTACAGGTGTACTGGACGTATAGACAGTTAGTGCACAGTCAGATATTCAGTGTATCAGGTATATAGACAGAAATGTGCTGGTGAACTGCAGTCCAGTAAATGCAGAAGCACTAGTGGTTAAAAAAAAACAAAAACTCACTTCTGTGTCCAGCATGCAGACGAAAAACAGCCCTTGGGAGTCCATGTGAGCTCAACAAGCATTGTTCAGGAATGGTTTGAGGAACATGATGAGGAGTTCAAAGTGCTGCCCCGACCTTCGAGTTGGACCAGGCTTCTGTGGGACGTGCTGGAACAATAAGTCTGACCTGCAGTGGCTCCACCTCACAACTTACAGGACTTCAGGATCTGCTGCTAAAATGCTGTTGCCAGGTTCCACAAGGCACCTTAGAGGTTTTACAGAGACCTCGGCCTAACATATTAGGCAGGAGGTCATAATGTTTTGAGGGTTGTACATCCACTTCATCAACCTACAGCAGTTTAGCTCCACACATTCATGCTGACTATAAGAAGTGCTGCAGGATGCGCGGCGCAAGGCATCCAGTCAGAACAGAGCTTATTTACATGAATTGTACATAAAGAGACAGTAAATAAAGCATGTTTGGCTCTAAGGGAAAATGGAGGCTGGGTAATGGACATGACCATTGTCCAGCCACTTTGATTATTTGAGTCCATGCAACTGTCATAAGTGGGTCTCAGGGAAAAATATATTCAAGGAAAATGCAGAAGGTGAGCCCTTTAAGAAACTGACTCACATTTAAAGTTCAACAGAATGGATGTAGCCACTAGGTGATGCTGTTCCTCAGCATAAAAATCAACCTAGAAACTGCAGTCTTCCTCCCGGGTTAGCGTCTGGTTTTCAACTCATGTGTATTGCATGTTTTTTCTGTATTAACATGAAAAACACGGCACAGGTTTCCCAAACATACAAGCCGCACACAAACTGACCGCTGATCCTGCTGTGCAGTCTTTCACTGCATATTTACTGTACTGGGTATTTCTATATACTCTTAACTACACTCGAAGCAACTGAATGAATTTTAATATGTACATTTATACTCTCACATTGTTGAAGGCTCAT
>NC_051217.1:660000-672500 GCF_015220715.1 Pygocentrus nattereri | reverse complement strand
AGTGTTAAAATCTATATGTTTTGATACGATAGAAGGGTGAAGGAAGGGAGAGCAGTGTTGGAAAATAAGTTTGAAATGCAGTCTTGTGCTTTGGGTCAACCAGATGTGTTGGATGTATCTTGATAAATGAAGTAGCAAAAGTAGTCTCCGAAATGTTGGAGGAAACACGGAGAGATGATATAGTTTAGAATACTATAAGGAGCTGACTCATTCTATAAGAATTTCTGATTGCAGCTCAATAATTCAAAAAGTACTGAAAGTAATGGGTTTCTGTGGGATGATGGAGGGAAGCAAACGCTTGTTCTATCAAGTTTGCTGGTTCTTGCTCAGCTGGATCCCTGGCTAGCAGGTCGTAGTTGGTATCCGGTGGTTGAGGTAGTTAGAAAATGAAATGAGTAGTGAAGTCGATGGGTTTCTATGGGATGATGAAGGGATGAAGGAAAGGATAGAATGGTCAGCAGGAATGATGTGCTTTTGGTCAGTGGGTTAATGTTTCTGTCAAGTTTACTGGAGTATTAAAATCGGCAGTTTTCCATGGGATGGTAGAGGATGTGAGAATAGATGGATGATGGAAAAAAGGAAAAATGAAAGAGCCGTGGAGAAGCACTCAGATAATTTTACAGTGGTGGTGATGGGAACCAGGGGTTGCTGTGTCTACAGTGCATCTCAAAACATTCAGAGCAAGTTGTGGAATTCCTTTCTATGCGGGAGTCTTTTGAGGCGTTAAACTCTTCAGACATCTGGTTCCCATCACCACCACTGTGAAAAATAATGACTCAGTAAGTTTCTCTAGAACTGAGTATTTCACATTAAGCCACTCTGAATTACTTTGCGTACATCTTAACCATTTAATTCTGCAGAAAGTTTGAGAAATCCGTGGAATTCCTCTTTTAGGCAACCCTTTGTTATGGTTTTGCCAGCATATGTAAAAAGTTTTGTCTCTTGGCAATGGAAGGACAAAGCAGAGGCCTTGAAGTGAACCACTTCAATATTTTGAACCAGTCATGTTTTTTTTTTTTTACACCAGTGCAGGACTCACTGAATGTGAAAGGATGTCATGAAGGACAGGCCATTAAACATGAAGAGCATGTCATTCCCATATGGCCAACTACATCCACTCACAGCATTCTCAGGGTATTTTTAGAATCAGCTCGTTCCAGTCGGGATCGCTGCCTCCACAAATTAATGTGTATGAAAAATGAATGTTAAGCTGCACAGAGGGCCTTTGCTCTATCACTTACCCTCCTATGTGGTAATTATACAAATTATGTCCGGGAACCAAAAATATGATGGAGAGTGATCAATTCTGATGTACCATTTCTGCTGTGAAGGCCAGGGGTCTCCAAACCGTAAGTGAGCGAGTGAATACACAGATAAAAACTTACTTCACCGTGAGTCTCTGGTGAAACCGATAGCAGAATTCATGAGAATGAAAAAAGCGCTTCTGAAACCATGAATCACAGCCAAGACGGGGGTGTCAAAACGCATTTTAACACTCACCCAAAAGACTGCGGCAAGCCTCTGGGGTATCGGAGGCTTCGCACCCGCATTCGGCACCGCTTGCCCATTTCTCTTTACAGAGCTGTTGAAGTTCAGAGAGCCGTTGTTAGACTGCACGCTTCAGACCACTCCAGAGGCTACCCATTGGACTGAGGTCAATGCATATTGCTGAGGTCAATGCATATTGCTGAGGTCAATGCATATTGCTGAGGCTATTGCCAAGAGAGCAGCAAGGTCGGGATCTAATCAACCTCAGTTGATCAGCCAAGACATGTTTGGTGACCGAATTTGGATTCTTTAGTTTAGAACTGGGGTTGTTAGGCTAACACCATTAGTAGTCACCCAAAACGTTGCTATAGATACATGTC
Organism: Pygocentrus nattereri; assembly: GCF_015220715.1. Classification (NCBI taxonomy): domain Eukaryota; kingdom Metazoa; phylum Chordata; class Actinopteri; order Characiformes; family Serrasalmidae; genus Pygocentrus; species Pygocentrus nattereri. The sequence continues at coordinate 670,632 of NC_051217.1, read as the reverse complement.
AGAACTTCATATCGCTGTTGTCGGAAGAAAACCTCATATCTCCATTTTTGGAGATTTTCAGTTTTTGACATAATTTGATAATAAAAAATGTCTGGTTCCATTGACTTACAACCCCAATTCCAGTGAAGTTGGGACGTTGTGTAAAACATAAATAAAAACAGAATACGATGATCTGCAAATCCTTTTCAACCGATATTCAATTGAATCCACTACAAAGACGAGATATTTAATGTTCAAACGGATAAACTTTATTGTTTTTTGCAAATATTCACTTATTATTTTACACACAAGCAAAGTTTCAGTTTCAGATTTATTTACAACTTAGTTCCAAGTTTAAGTTGAATAAAAACTGGCTTTAAACTCAGGATCACAGATGAGCTCCTTTACTATGTTGATCTGTAGGCGTCTGTTCATAAACATAAACCAGCCCAAACTCATTTACTATAAAATGAAATGGTGTTTGTAGAAATTCAGAAAAAAGCCGCGTCAGTCTCGACTGCATATGTGGACATATTTCTATATTGAGCTCTATTTACACAAAGTTAGGTTAGTTCATCATTTATGTTGAACAGACTCTCCCAAAGTTTTACGCTGCTGCGCTGACGTTGAACCGCGTGCTGCACTGGGTCGGTATGACCAACAGGTCAAAACCAGCTCTAAACAAAGTGACCGCTGGGCCCTGATTGGTGCTCTGGCTTTGCGCTTCTTTCGTTTTGACATGTTACGTTTTTATACACACAGAAACCAAAAGGAACGACAGATTTCTCAAAATGTAGGAGGAAAAAGTCGGATATTAGACTCTGAAATGTAGTGGAGTGAAAGGAAAAAGTCGCCCAGAACGGAGAAACTTCAGTACAGATACACCAAAAATACTAAAGTACAGAAACTAATTACATTTACTCAGTTACTCATTTACTCAGTTACTCAGTTACTCAGATACTGTCCAGCACTGAAAGAAACGTTCTGCTTACACATTTCATTCTCAAAAACAGTTCTTTAAGACGCATCAACCGAAAAAGTTCTTTGGGGTGTAAACGTCTTTATGTTTCTTTAATGGCGTCACTCTAAAGAACACTTTTTGGCTCCTTTATTTTTAAAAGCCAGTGTGGTTTACAGCTTTCTGAAGTATTTGAAGCAGTTTTGAGTCCATTTGATCTCTGTCAATGCTTTTTATAAGAGTTTCAGGTAACAGCTTTTGCCTGACACACCTTCATTTAAGTGCATTGCTGTGGTGAGCACTAATATTTAATACCCGCTGCAAAGTTGTTACTGTGCCACATTTCCATGCATCTATGGCACCCTCTAATTTAAATATAATAAATGTGTATCTTAAAATAAATAACCTCTGAAGTCGCATGCCATTATTATCAGGCAACAACATTCCTTGCTGGGGTAGAATAATGGAGGATAAAGTAAATACATTTAAAACAAGAGAATATTTGTTGTGAATTATGGTAGAACCTGTGTTTGGATATTTTGTGATTAATAGCATCAAGAGAAGACGTGAGTGATATGCAGGTGCTAGTGTCATTATAGCATGGCTGATCATCCGCACACCCAACTACACCAGCAAGACTAAAACACCAATTCAAAGCCTCAGAGAAAAATGGTGCAAAAAGACCAACTGAGGAGAGGCTGTGCTGGTGAAACATACACAGGATGGTGCTGATACGAGAGGAAGATGCACATTTTAGAATTTTAGAGCCGACTTTGTCTTTACCTGTAACTGCATATGGCCAGATACCAGCTACAATTCAAATGCATGATGAGCAATTTGTGCTGGTAATTTCAATAAAGAGTTCAGCCAAGCAAGAGAAGCCATATATTTTTAGACATGACAATTTTGCTGTTGGCCCAGTATAGTGTGGAATAGATGATACCGGACAATAAAGTCAATGTATTCTATAGCACAACATTCTACAACTAATGGTAAAGAAGTTACTGAAATAAAAACAAAGACCTCCATTCAAGAAAGTACGATGTGTTAATTATTTAGGATTGGATAGATGATGAATTCATCCTTCTGCCATCTGTAGGTCCTTTAACCCATCTCTCCCTCCCTCTCTCTATCTCCCTCCCTCTCTCTCTCGATAGATTATTCATCACTGTTTCTCTGTGTGCACAGTGACTGCAAGCCCACTGCTACCTCCTGTGATTTCCACTGGGACACGTTCAGGGACCATTCCCTCATCTCGGCAGGGAATTAGAATATGATGGTGAAAAAAAATTAATCACAGCTTTTTACACGCAGCACCTCGGTCTCCCCCACAGTCGAAGCTGCACTGTGTACAGTCCGGTAAGCCCTGGCGGAGTCTAGCTGATTGGTATTTTATGAGCCCCGTAAAAGCACAATGCCATAAATCCACCACCCATGTGTGTGTGTTAAATATATGCTTTGGGACACATATAGAGACCCAAACTAATCCACTATCAGATATTGGATCCTAGAAGGCCAAAAACCTGAAAATGAGAAAACGAGCCTCTTACGCTTCAGATAATCGATCCACATTTGTCTAGGCAGGGGGGCTGTTACTTGTGTAAATTACACATGAAAAACGACGCTGCTCCCACTGTTCGTGGCTTTCTTTACGTCTCTTCTCCCAGTCATTCTCATTAGTCAGAGTGCACTAATATTGCGGACAGATCTGATGAGGAGAATCATCAGTTCCAGAATTGAACGGTAACTGGCCTTTTCTTTATTTCTCTACTGTTTTTTTTATCCCTCATTTTGGAAGATATAATATTAAATGACATTTTTCATTAAAGGAAAACTCCAGAATTCTTCAACCCGTTCTCTACCTGCCACATCTGTAGCATACTTTCATTTACCAAAACCAACCATCTCAACATGATTGAGACTCAAAATACACACTCCAACGCCGGGACGTCTCAGTGAACGTTTACGTCACATGTATTTTGTGTGGAACAATTTATTGTTAATTATTCAGGTGAAAGTGTTGCACAAAAATCTGTAAATCTGTAAGTGAAATGGGACTAGAGGGACTAATCTGTGGTCATTCATTATCAGTGTAGTGGCATGGGTGTGAGGTATGGTCCTTTATTTTTACAGGCTCTTAATTGACCACACAAGAACACCATAAAGCCTCAGTGTGAATCAGAAATCATAACAAACTTTCCTTCCACATTGTGATGTGAAACACAGTATCAGGGAGGGGCTCTGAGCTAGCTGAGCATTTGGCTCAATTACAGAGGGCAAAGTCTAGCATGATATTATTGGTTAATGTGATTTTTCCCGCCCGCTGGTGCTCAGCGACACAATCATAAATCAAAAGGAGTTTTCAAGGTGGGCAAAAGTCACTGCACTTTCATCACGGAGTTCAGGAAAAGAATTCTGTCTGTTAAATGATTTATAATATGTTCAATATGGGACAGAAAAGTCCATTTTCATTTCAAGTTAACTTTAAAGCTGCGCTGCACTGCTTTTACTACATATTATCACTGAGTTAGAGTTTTTCAGAGCATGACGTGTGTCATTACATATTAACTTCACAAGCACGAGCTCAAAAAGAAAATGACTCAGTGTTTAGGTCTCACATGCAAAATCGACAACATTTGATTAGATTAGAAAATTTGCTTTCATCATCACTGAAATGCTCTTTATTATAATTATTATTATTATTATTATTATTATTAGCAACAGATATATGGTATAAGAAATAGACAGGTACATTATGACAAGACAAACCACAAAGAGACGAGGAAGAGAAAAAAAACAATACTTAAAAGAAATTAACAGACAGTACATTAGGCAAAAATTATTATAATAATGACAGACAGGCATGATGTTAAGTAAATACAGTGGTAAGATATGTGTATACACATATACATACACATATACATACACATATACATACACACACACACATTGAACATCTTGTATACAACATACAATAATCTGTTACTTCAATAATAAGTAAGCAATATAGCCTTGCTGTGCAGAAGAGAGGAAGAGCCAGGGCGCACCAAAGGACCCCCCCCCACAAAACGTTTGTTTGAAATGATGTGTGCAATGACACATTTCTGCCATAGAGGTCCCCAAATCTTACGTAGTGTAGCTTTATTGTAAGTAAAAGTAACCCGAATTGCTTTTGTGCAGCCACAAACATTAAATGTTTATTTGTGTAATGGCCAAAGGCTCCTATTATAAGTGAAGTTTAAGTCTACAAGTTTCAGTTGTTTTTAAGTACTGTGTGAGTACTATACTATAAAAATACTACTATAATGCTAATACTAAAGTTCTATATAGACACAACAGATAGAGAATAGGCTGAAAATCTCTTGCGTATTCCTTTAATAGAGGTGTGATGCATCAATCTGTTCCTTGCATCTGTATGTGGGAAAGCAATGTTTTCTGTGGCAAGTAACATACGACAGTGGACAAGTCTCCCTCAGACATGAAAAGGCACTTCCATACGGCTTTGTAATTTCAGTTAATCAATCGGTCACGTCAAAGCGACCTCAGTGCTGTGGCCTGCAGCGAGCCGCAGATAATCCTGTGTGTGTTCTGCGCTGGATCAGCGCTTCAGTGTTGCTCATTAATGGCTCACATGTTTAAGCCACAATTTAGTGTTAAACTAAAAGATTTTACTGTTGCGCTGCAGGATCATCTCACTGCTATGAACCCACATTCATGTATAATGAATTACATCTGTTTCAAGTGTTTTTGTACTGTGTGCTTAACTTTGCACTACTTGTTGTTTTCGCTGATGTTCTGCCGTGATTCAGATCCTCGGCTCTTTTGCAGGAGATCTTTTTTTTTTCCCCTGGCCATGTCCCCTCATCCCACGCAAACTTCTTTTCTTTCTTTGCAATGACTCTCATTCCCTCTTTCCTCACAGTTTCATCTTACTCTTTTTCCCTATTCTCTCAGTTTTCTCACCTCCTCTCATCCCATCTTTCCCTGCACATGAGATTGGCCCTCATTCTACCTCTGCTCAATCCTTCTCAGAGGGGGAGATTAGGTGAGAGAGAGAGGGAGAGCAGGAGAGAGAGAGGAATATAAAAAGAGAAGAGCTTTACTCACTATGCAGCACATTGAGCTACTTTACAGAAAGTAAAGTAGATTCAGCCTCTGGGGCTGACTTTTAATAAGCGAGCATGCGCTCGTTTTGTTTGGAGCTGGTAGGGCAATAGCAGGATTTCCTGAGTGATAAATCACCTATTGTCTCTCTGCATTTAATGAGTTCTCAGGGCCAGAATCCATCATGGCATGTTCATGTCTGCAAAAGCTAGTAGTGCAGCAGGGCCTCTACACACCATCTACCACTAATTTACACCTCGCTAAGCAACAGTGAGATGCGCGGCTTTAGAGCCTCATCCACACTTCAAACACAGCAGCAGAACATTCTGGAAGAAGCAGAAATGGAGTGGACCGTTGACCCCTGAATGGAAATGCGTCCTGGGTCACAGGGCCAAGTTTACTAAATGTTTGTAGGGGCACTAATGCGCTTTGTGATGATTATCAACTAGGACTGGGCAGATTGGATAATTTGGCATTAATATTGACGCTTACGATACTGAGAATTCTTCTGGAGGGCCGATCTTCTCATGAGAGTATTGATACGTGGTTTCCTCTCTTATCAGTGCTGATAAACTGAAGGTGGAAAAGTAAAATTATAGCAAATAGGATAGGAACTACTTTTCCTTCCACCTGCCTCTTACACAAGGCACAAACAGCCAGATGAGATGCAGTAATAAACTGCAACATGAGCAGATATCTTATCTCATTTCCTCGTTATTTTCTTATTTTATTTGTTATTACCCTCGTTATTATTATGGTATCAAACAGGAAAGAAAAGCATGTTATCGCTCATCCCTACTGTCAGTGTGAACAGTAGGTTTTCGTGCGCCAGACGTGATGAATGTGCATTTTAGGTCCTGAGACTGTTATGCTGCAAAAGCAAGGAAGGGGCAAAGTGTATGAGATACACTGTCTGAAAACTGAAAAAAGATGTAATCCGCTTTTGGAGTTTGAAATATTTATTTATTTACCCACAACTCTTCAGACAAATTTTTTTCCGTGGTCTTCTGTTAAGCACTTTGCCTTTTCACCTCACCTGACAGATCTTCCCCCTCGTCTGGAGAGAGAGAATCTGGTTGAAACTCACTCTGTCAGGATTTGTGTTTTAGTACCTTCACAATTCAAATGAGCCATTTTGTACAGCATCACTTAAACAACCGATCACAGTAACTGAATTTTAGCACCTGCTGCAGGTTTTGTGCACTCCTTAGTAAATCTAACCCTTAGTGTCACCGTGATTTTCTCTTTTAGTACTAACACAAATAACCTGTAAAAATATGTAGTACCTGCTAAAAAATATTTGCTTTAGCAGTAGCATCCGCACAAGTGTATTAAACGCCTGAAAAAACCCGTATGGATTAGAACTGCAGCGAAAGCCTGGAGGGCTTGTCTGTGTTTACACTGACGTCTTGTCAGGCGTTTGATAAGACCTTCTCTTACACCACCTTACCCCACTCTGTCTGTTCAGCTGAGAAAACATGGTGGAATCTGGTTAGTGATCTGCACATCACGTCTAGCACAGCAGGGAAAAAACACCCCAAGACAGGATAGAATTTTCTGTTCCACCTTAAATGCTACTGTAGAGACGATATTTCACCTGATATATATATAAACACTCACTGGCCACTTTATTAGTTACTGCTAGTAAAAGTTTGGACCCCTTTTGCCTTCAGAACTGCCTTAATTTTTCGTGGCACACTTTCAACAAGGTGGTGGAAACATTGGTGACTGTGGAGGCCTTTGGAGTTCAGTGAACTCATTGTCATGTTCAAGAAACCAGTTTGAGATGATATGAGCTTTGTGACATGGTGCATTATCCTGCTGGAAGTAGCCATCAGAAGATCATAAAGGGATGGACAGGGTCAGCAACAATACTCAGGAAGGCTCCAGCATTTAAACGATGCTCAATTGGTACTAAGGGGCCCAAAGTGTGCCAAGAAAATATCCCCCAGAATATGCCCATTCTCCTCTGACCTCTCACATCAACAAGGCATTTTCGTCCACACAACTGACCGCTCGCTGGATGTTTCCTCTTTGTCGGACCGTTCTCTGTAAACCCTAGAGATGGTTGTGTGTGTAAATCCCAGTAGATCAGCAGTTTCTGAAATACTCAGACCAGCCCGTCTGGCACCAACAACCACGCCACGTTCAAAGCCCCTTAAATCCCCTTTCTTCCCCGTTCTGATGCTCGGCCTGCACTTCAGCAAGTCGTCTTGACCACCTCTACAGGCCTAAATGCAGTGAGCTGCGGCCGTGTGATTGGCTGATTAGCTACTTGTGTGTGGCATGCGCCTGCCCCTCGGGCCCCGCCTTTCTGCCAGCTCTCTCGGCCGTCATCGTCGGGGCCCAGGGGGGCGGGCGCATGCCACATTGTGTTAACTAGAAATTGAACCTAATAAAGTGGCTGGTGAGTGTATATATATATATATATATGTTTTCTGTCAATAGAGGCTTCTGTCTAGAATTCTGGTATAGAATTTTCCTGGGACCCCAAGAGGCATGATTTCACTGTAATTAGAACACAGGTTTGTTCCCTGTTTCAAGATTTCTTGGAACAGGAGTCATTGATATGAAGTACCACCAACCAGTCACTCAAAATGTGTGAACACTATCCCAATGCTTGTCAACAGTGTACCTGCTTAGTAGAGCTTGCTCCTGTTTCCCCCTCATGAGGCACAAAAATGTTAACCAAAAATATTAATATTTGAGGCCATCTTGAGCCTCTTCTTCCATGACCTCTCCCGACTCCTTCCATGCATATGTATTTGCTTCTGCCGCTGCTTTTTGCTGCACCCTATTCAGCCCTCCAGTACTGCTCAAATGAATCAGGAGAGCCCTGAGCATTGCTCAGAATACCTCCTTCAGCAGCTAAATGGTTTCCCTCAACAGCAGGTCCTAGGGTTGCCATCATGACAGCCACACAACCTTATTCCGCATGTACAATACAGTATCATTTAAATCTAATCCAGTGTAAATTTGTAAAGGGCCTTTGTGTCCATTCTCGATTTAGCCCTTACAGTCTTCAGTTGAACCTTTTCTAAATTCAGCATGAAAAAGCAGACTGCAGCATCACAGTTATTCAAGACAAGGGTCTTCTTGCTTTGTTTAAATCCCACATAGACTGTGCTGGTAAGGCATATTAGTTGTAAGAAAAACCTTGAAAAGATGTCAAGTGAGTGCGTTGAACCACAGCATACTATAGAGATAAATGTGAGATTCTTATCAGGTTCAAACATCACGGAACTGACTTGAACTGAATGGCTTTTGGCATCTGAATAAGAGTCTGATTTGAGCAGACGTTAAACTGTGCACCCCCACCCCCCCTTTACTCGAGCTCTTCTCTGTGCTTTCATAAAACAGTACCTGGCTGTAATCTGCCAGATCAGGCCAGCTGCCAGAAGCCGCAGGGAGAGGAGGAGGAGAAGGGTGGAGAGAAGAGGAGGGATGGAGGAGAGACGCAGAGGAGTAATCAAACAACCCAGCCTCCCCAGATCAATCAGCCAGTGTTAGAATTAATGTAAGCAGCGTTTATACTTCAGCATGGGACTGAGGTGTGTGTGTGTGTGTGTGTGTGTGAGTGAGAGAGAGAGAGAGAGAGAGAGAATACGCAGCATCTGCACAGGGCCAGTGGTCCAAAAAAGTTCTCACCTAATGTAAATCAGCCTCATTCTGCCTGCTGCAGCAACACAGTTTGAATAATAGACAGAAGGGCGCAGTGAGGATCAGTGGAAAGTTTCAAGCTTTGACCTCCTGCAACTTCCAAATGGACTTTTAATGGAGAGATGCCATATGGATTATGTTATATTGGTGTCACTAACCAGAGCACTACAAAGTCATAGCAGGGGTGCAGTCACATCTCCAAAAGTAGAAAATGTGTTGGCTCTTCACACACACACACACACACACACACACACACACACACACACACACACACACACACACACACACACACACACACACACACACACAGAGATCTTCTAAGCCGCTTATCCTTCCAGGTTGCTGGGGGAGTTGATGATTGTTCGTGAGAGAGCATTTGCCCTTTTAGTTTTGGTAGCTGTAGGTAACTGTGAAATTGAACGGGATGAAGAATATTGCAGAAGGTACACAGATGGAGCTTGGCAGGAGAACCAACTCTGTGAGAGAAAATTGCTCCAACTCCTAAATCAAAGGCATCCACCTCCACCATGAAAGGTAAGCATGGATCAAATGCTGCTAAGCTTTCTCATTTCTCTCCTTCCTCCAGTTCATAGAAAATATCTTAGACTGATGAAATATACATTTTCTAATAAAATAATATACATTTTCTAATAGATCATTCACTAATAGTCTCTGAAGAACCTTTATAGCTTGCTGTTGATGTTCCCCCAAAGACTGAGAATACACTGAAATGTCATTAATGTAGGCAGTCACCCATTTGTCCAGCATGTCTCTCAAAACATTGCTAAAAAAAGACTGAACAACTGATGGTGCATTGGCCACACAGCATCACTGTGTATTCATAGTGCCTTCTAGTGGTAACAAAAGCAGTCCCCTGTCCATCACCCCCTTCTCTGATCCGAACTGGGGGGGCATGGACCCAGAGAGCTCTATGGCACAATCACTTCTGCAAGGAACATTTACGCAGGCATTGGAAACAGGCCTTTCTGACACTATTCCCCACTGGCAAATTTCTTCTTCTTCTCTTCTCTATAACATGTGGCTGATGTTTTATTAACCAGGGGAAGCCCACTTTCATAGTGGGAAGGCGTGTTGATTCCTTTACCCTCCTCTAATGGTTGATTGTCCACTTCACCACCTTCTGGTCAGTAAAATTGCCAGCAGCTACCAAGTCAATCAAGGCTGAAAGGGCAAAAACCAGAAGAAATGGAAACAGGTGTCCAGCACTGCCACAATAGACACAGAGCCGTTCTCACAGTCTACACCGACACTCACTCTCAGGTAGCCGCGCCCTGCTTCATTCCATGGGCTCAGTGTCTGACTGGTGTAGAGTTTTGGTTCAAGCCTCCTTCTCTTGTTTAGAAGACTATCCAAAGCTATGGAGCTTTACCCTTTCCACCTGTAAGGCTGTCCTCAAAGCTTTCTTAAAAATGGTTAACAGTGCTGTTTCATTCCAGCCGAAATGTGGACAACTGAGAAACTACGTCTCGCCCTACATGAGGGTGATCAAACACAGTCTTAAACAAAGCATGAAATCAAGTCTCTGCCCAGAGTACATAACTTTAGCTTTGCCTCTGAGGATGAAGACAGCAAAATGCATTTTATGAGTGTTGGAGACAAACTGCTCCTGGTGATGTAGATACTAGACTTCATCAAAAATCCCTTACATAAGTCGGGGAACCGCAGTACAGCCACAGCAGGATGAGACGAAGGAGGTATGGGTGTGGTCACAGGAGGCGAGGGAACTAGCTCCAGCAGTGGGCTCCGTCAATCCAGATGGGAGCTGCCTTACACTTCATTCTGTAACTCATAGATTTACATAGACATGAAGAATAAAGTGCAAAATAGCATTTATTTGTAAACACAAATTCAAGGGCTGTAACCTTCTTTCATAAGGCGACTCTGTTTCACATCGCTATCGTTTAAGCACT
>NC_051217.1:650000-655000 GCF_015220715.1 Pygocentrus nattereri | reverse complement strand
TGATTAATGGAACCAAAAACCTTCTCTGGAGTCCCGTCAGAGAGAAATCGCTTTGGCTCCCCTTAAGAACATTTCGACGAATGGTTCTTTAAAGTAACATTTCCATAGATGAAATGTGTGAAGGTGATTCCCACAAAGTAAAGGTTCTACACCAATTACAGGTTTTAGTAGAACTGTATATCCAGCCAGGAACCGCGGAGGAGTCTTAGCAGTGGAACTAATATGTGTGGGAGAGAGGAATTCTAGTGTTGACCTAAATACAGGCCCTAAGTGTTTAAGGGCTTAAGAAAAGTTGACCAACAGATAGGCTTAAATCTTGGCTATTTGGGCCGATGGTCATTTGACTTCGTTTAGAGCTTAAATAAATATCTGAAAAGTTTAATAAATCTCATTTAACAGTAACTACATTTATACAGTGCGTAAACACATTTTGAGACAAAGGTGGAATTTTTTGGCTCTTTGCTCGGAAAAAATCGTTTTTGCCAGCCCTAATGAGTTTACAGCACTCGCAAACAGGATTAATTTCCAATTAAAACAGAAAAGTAAGTAGAAACCTAATAGAGGGAAGAATGCTGAGGAGAGCAATGCCAGCGCGTTACATGAGGGAATGAGAGCATGAAAACAGGCTTTACGCTGCTGCTCACTAACACAAACGCTTACAAGAGATGCTCTGAAATAGCACAAGCCTGAACTGCATTACACACAACAGGTGCTGCAGTATGTTTAACAGATTTGCCTCAGATAGAGACAAAATGAACTGAACCTCCTGCCTGATGTTCTACTAGTCAGTACATTTCCATCACATGGTACAGACTCTTTTGAAAGTGACCTTCTGTTTTTACACACAAATATGCACATTTGTGGAAATAGGTGATGCGTGATGGAATTAAAGTCACATTTACATTTATAAACACATTTTAGACACACAAATTAAACAAGGACATCGTGATTATTTACAGTGCTATGCAAAAGTCAGAGATCACCCTTCGTTTATTTCATTTTCCACGTTCTTGATTTTTCAGCATCAGGAAAAAAGCGCAAAATGTTTTTCTCTGAAAATGTCACAGAACATAGTGTGTCCACCCTTTGCCCGTCCTCCTTTTGGAGAATCCTGCAGGGATGTTTTCCCACACCTCCAAAGTTCAGTCTTAGAAAGCGGTTGCGTTTTATTCTTCTCACGTCTCAAGTCACAAACACATTCAGTGATGTTGAGGTCTGGACGTTGGAGTGGTCAGAGCATTGTTCTGAGAAAACCAGTTGTTTTGCTCTTATTTTGTCTGTTTCCTTTTCTCAGTAACAGCTTCTTCACAGCTACACATCCTTTTAGACTCAGAGGGTTGAGCTGTCTTCTCACAGTGGAAGGATGAACAGAAAAACCTGCGGATTTTTTTTAGATCTGACGTGAGAGATGAGCTCGATTTCTTCCTCTCTGTCAAAGATGAAAGCTTTTATTTGTGCTCATCTGATGCTGATAGTTTAGGTGGTGTATCAGGTGCTGTAAGGTTATTAGGTCTTGCGTTTTCTCTGTATCTTCTATGTTTTTCCTTTGACTTTGCAAGTGTTACATCTTATAATCCAATCTGAAATCTCTCCTCACAACAATGAATAACTTGCACTTAATGACTGTTTAGAGTGAAATTAAATAAATGAATGGTCTCTGATTTTTGCACTGTACTGTATATCGCTAATTCATATAAAAATGGCAAAATGAATTTTTATGGATGGCAGTCATTACAAAGGAACTGAGCCAAAAAGGTGAACTTCAGAAAACCTCAGCGGTTTTCCCCAGCCTTGTTTGCAGGTGCGTTCTATTGCTTTGGGTTAATTTTATTCTGAGTGATCCCCACTGATAATCCTCTCCGAAATAATAAATAACGGGTTTGGCAGGGCTTCTTTATGCTGCTTTGCCTCCTGCAGCTCTGCGTGTTTTGCAGCTACTTAATTTCATCTTCAGAGATTCTGGCTTCTCCAACTGGCGGCCCGTATTGTTATCAGTTTAATTTGACCTTAAGAGGGTTGTAGGTGTTTGAGGCATCTGCCTGCAAGGCTACAACACTGTGGGTTTTCACATACTGTAAACAGCGCTTTGAATCACTGTTCTGCACATGCGGCATCTCCCGGGAGGATTCTGGTCTGACTGTGAGGGAAATACTTGTTTATCTGAAAGTAAGTTTGCAGTTGTGTGTGTATACGTGTGTATGTGTTTGCTGACATGTGGGAAAAAATGAAAACATAATCATATTATTTACAGCTTGTGATCTTTACAGAAGTGTCAGCGTCAAACGTCAGTCCATCAGTGCTTCTTTGATGTTCGCTCTACTCTGTAAGTCTCTACAGGGAGAAAGACGTGGCTTATATCCATGGACAGAGGAGCAGTAAACACAAGCAAGTGAGAAGAAAGACGCTGCGAGTTGGGCTTATATGATTGGCATGTCCTTTCAGCGATTCCTGATTGGTCTTGTCCGCGTTCTGGGCCCTGGTGGTGGTTGCTGATTGGCTGCGGCTAGAGCACATGTCGTACAAGTTACCCGAAAACTGCATCTTTTTGGACTCCTGTCTGAGCGACTCCCACACGGCTGCCGCTTCTTCAGGACAGCCAGCCATGGCCAAGTTTGCGCAGTCGTGGAAATCGTCCCAAGACCTGCAACAGACACAGTTTACTATTTATTAGCTTAAGAGAAATTAGCCATAGCCGAAAAAAGTCAAATATTTAAAATTGTATTTACGCTAAAAGCTGGTGAGAACACAACTGAAGGCTACAGACATAGGGACTTGAAACACATGCATAAGCACCAGATAATGTGTTCATAAAGCATTAGTTGAATATTTATAAGCAGTGCTATGACAGCAGTTGCAAGATGACAAGATTTATGAGGCATCGTTCCCAATTAATGGAACAAGAAGGAGACCAAATAAAGAACACTACATGCTCGTTGAAGAAGATTTACACGCCCTCAAAAGCATCATTTTCATACATATCTTCCCATTTGGACAGTGTTGGGCAGAATACGTTTAAAAAGTAGCTTTTATAAAAATGTATTCAGTAATGTATTCAATTACAGAACGCTCTTCCTTTCAGGCGCTGTTTGGCAGTTTTCTTCACATAATTCTTCTGTTAATATGTTTCATGAAAAATTCACTCATTTAAATGAAGTTTAAACAGAATTCTCAACACGACTGTTGCAGTCCAGTGCAGCTCCCTTAACCCCACTGCAGTCTCATGAACAAGGCAAATACAAATCACCGTATTCCAATAGCAGAATCTTGCAAATTTGACTATAAAGTGAGTAGCTATGTGATTTTCAGTTATTAATATACAGTATATGTAACTGTATGTATGGCTCAAGCGCATGCGTGAGTCTAGTACAACACTGATGCTGTGCTTCTTGTGAACACCTAATACTTAGGAGACTATTCAGTTCCATCAATATTCCAATTCCAAGAATATTCTGTTAACATTAAGAACAAGTGGGCGGCACGGTGGCGTGGTGGGCAGCGCTGTCGCCTCACAGCGAGGAGGGTCTGGGTTCGATTCCCCGACCGGGTGACCAGGGTCCTCTCTGTGTGGAGTTTGCATGTTCTCCCCGTGTCTGCGTGGGTTCCTCCGGGTTCTCCGGTTTCCTCCCACAGTCCAAAAACATGCAGTCAGGCCAATTGGACGTGCTAAGTTGACCCTGGGTGTGAGTGACTGTCTGTGTCTGTCTGTCTGCCCTGCGATGGACTGACGACCTGTCCAGGGTGTATCGTGCCTTCCGCCCGAAGACTGCTGGGATAGGCTCCAGCACCCCCCCGCGACCCTGATGGAGAAGCGGCTTAGAAAATGGATGGATGGATGGATTAAGAACAAGTTCAGAACTGAGAACATACATATAGATCAAATAAAACTTAAATATAATATAGAAAACAAGGCAGAAATGATATAAAATGAAATTTTAAAAAATCAAGCTTTCGTCTATCAGGTTGTTTAAATGGACTAAATGGTGAAAGATTTTTTGTCACTCGGGTGGAAGTTATTTTACCCTGTCAGGGCACCAAATTATGTCTGTTACATTTTTAAATGTGTTTTGACTGTAAGGAATGATCAGGGTGGAGGTCAGGGTTTCAAAAGAGCTTTGTAAATAAAAAAAACAATAAAAATATAAGAACGTATAATTTGCGATCATTCTGCCCAATTTTTAGAATAAAACAATATAAGGTGAGTCTAATCTGTTGACTTTTTTGTTCACGATGCTATGATAAGCATCATATATTGCAGGGGTTGGTACCCAAACATACCTGTGTTGAACATTTCCCAAATAATTTGGAGCAAAAAAGCTGAATTTTGGGCCTTCATGCTTTCTAAGAATGCACAGGTGGACCCTGGTGCAGATATAAGCTGTGTGTGATGATTTCACATGATCCTGTGAGACCTTTGTGCATGAGTACGTAGTAAACAAAGGTTAGACGCCAATTT
Source organism: Pygocentrus nattereri (assembly GCF_015220715.1). NCBI lineage: Eukaryota > Metazoa > Chordata > Actinopteri > Characiformes > Serrasalmidae > Pygocentrus > Pygocentrus nattereri. Next base: position 650,547 of record NC_051217.1, on the reverse strand, counting down.
GAGTTATAATTCAACAGATGCACAGAATGAACCAGAAAAGACGATTAAATTGTTAATAGCCATTATTCACATGACAATCATCCAACGAAATTTCATGATCATGACAGCCCTACCAATGCATGCATGACTGATGCTGAACCACATGTGAATTATGAAGCCACAGTATGATGTCACAAAAAAGAACAGAAAACCAAAACATGTTCTCAGCTACGTACAAGGCCCATATTGCCACGCCTCAGGCGGATTCGGACTGCATTTCCCAGAATGCGTTAGGAGATCACGTGCATGAGCAACTTACCTCGGACTCTGAGTCCAGAATGGACTCCATTGCCCACAATCCCTCGGGAGATCACATGACTTTGGACAATCGCTCACGCACCTGTCGGCGCTCGCAATCCCCTGATTATTAATACCGTGCACCTGTCTCTGTCATATGACTCATTTAGCCTAGTATTTAAGCCCAGGCTTTAGTCGTAGTCGTGAGGCTTCTTTCTGAACACACTGAGCGTTTACTGATCTGTTTGTTTCTGCCTGTTATGACCCATCC
>NC_051217.1:622500-647500 GCF_015220715.1 Pygocentrus nattereri | reverse complement strand
TCAGAGCTTAAGTGTCGTAATACCATGTTGTGTGATTCCCAGCTGTGGCGTAGTGTCTGGTAATGTCTGTGATTTGCCTCTGATTCTTATATTATCAGTGCATCATTTGCTTACGGCTGGACGAGTCACTATACAGTGAGTTCCAGCATTGCTCTATTTCTCTAGGATCCACAGCAAGCCTCTCAGCATTTTGCGATTACTGTACTACATTAAACCCAGAACAAGACCACAAACACTGATAGTAGGTGGCACATAGCTTATAAAATACACACAAAAAGGTGTCAATCTAATTCTTTAATATAATCAGATGAATGCTAATTGTTTGTTTTCACTTCAGCCGATGCTACAAACCCTAACCAATTTGTTTCACTCTGTACCTTTCAGCTGGGAAACAGTGAGTATATGAAGAGTTAGCGAATCTAACGTGATATATTCACTAAATGAAGGTGAACGTTATATTCTATATATATATATATTCAATCTGCAAGCTGTGCAGAAGCCTTTAACGTCCCAATCTCTGCTTAGCAACCGATTCTATACGCCATTATATTGGTCAAGCTTTCAGTTTGCTATTATAGTAAAATTTGCTGTGAATATATTTTGAATTTTGAGTCTCCAGATATGGTCATAAGTCACGTTTTTGTAATAATAATAATACTAATAATATCGTGTTGAATAGGCTGGCCCTTATTATTTTTTATTGTATGTAGAGGATGATGATGAAGTTGACTTGCTAACCCATCTGTAAATCAGACATTTAAATGACTGAAGCAGCTGGTTTGAAAGACCTGAATCGGGAAACTGACTTGAACATTCCCTCATTAACTGTAACTAGTTTGAATGTTATTTGGCTGCCCTGCCAGTTGACCTGATGCCCAGTTGTTGATGTCAGTTTAATAAGTGCTTGTTGGGTGCGGTGCTGTGTTGACCGTGAGAGTTCTCATCTAGTACTAACATATAATACAGAGACACCGTTTCATTCGTCTTTTATGGCTTCTGCCATTAGAACACATGGCCCTGTCAGGCACTTGCTATCAGAACAGGCCCTGCTGAACTCTGTGTCCTGAATTAAGGGCAGCCGAAAAGGTTTAAATACAGACGTGGTTATGACTTGTTACGCACTGATTCCCACTGCTAGGTGTGTGTATTGGTGAGCCATTGTAGGTGAGCGTACACACCTGCAGATGGAGTCGATTTCTTGCGTGTCGTCGTCTTTTTGGCTGCTGACAGACAGGCTGTCTCCCAGGGCCAGCAGACACTGAGCAAAGCCCTTGTAGATGGAGCCACATCTCTGAGCAGCAGCGGCAGATCCGGGGCCGGGCACCAGCACTACAAACACAAACACAAAAACAGACCAATATCAGGCAGGGAACCACACTTTTTACTCCCTATAGGATGCCATCTTATTACAAGCATAACAGGTGGTGCTGAGACAAAACACAATATGTAAGGAACAAAAGAACAAGAATATGATTGGTTCATATGTTCAGCTTTAAAAAACAAAACAAAAACAACACTGCCAACGCTGGCCATACACAGCCAAGCTGGAATGCTTACATAAAACATGCGAGATGAATTTCACACACAGTCCCTCTTTTGTTCTTATAACAATGAAAGAAACCCTCATAACACACGTCTCGTGGAATAACTCGCTATTAGCAAAGGAGGATCTATGAGAACTGGAGAGCAATTTGATTCATGCTGTGTTTAGATAAATAAAAAGCAATAAATACTGAAGCCTTTACTCTCACTTCAGACTTCTAACGCCAATCTAGAAAGCACCTAACAGGGCAACTTGATCCATTCCCTAGTTATGCCAAAGAGAACAAGTTATATAAATAATTTTGGTGCATTTGAGGAATACTTCTAAAACAAGGTGCACATAATGAGCTTCCACAGCGCAAAGAGCCAGTAAAACTGCTTCTAGAAACTCTGATTTACCACAAACGTAGGAATCCAGTATCCTCAACAGCAAAATGCACAAAATACATGTACAGTCATACTGTAGCTTGAACATCTAGTCAGAGTACGTTCTGTTTATTTTCTAAGAGCAAATGGGTTATCAGAGAACTTAAATAGGGCATGTTCTGCATATTTTACTGCATAATTTCACTTCGTTTTCTGCATTTAACATATTGGAAAGACATAAAATGTTGCCCGGGCAAAAGTTATGCCCCTCTCACATTTTCATAAAACACATAATTTAACCGGGGGCACCCGAAATGTTGCACATGACTGTAATCTTTTAGTTGCTTGGAATAATTGTAGCTTTTGTTTAAACAGTGTGGGTGGTGCTGTGTTTTTATGCGCAATCACTTTCCAGTTTCCTCCCTTTCAGCTGGAGGAACACAGCTGAAGCCAATGCAGCCACAGTACTAGCTTACAGGTAAGTCATTTTCTCTAAACGTTTTGAGTTTATTTATTAAAATATGTATCAATAATTTATACATTCTTTCCTTCTTGCAGGTACTAAACCGTTTTGAACCTGAAACGAAAGGTAATGCTATGCCCAGCGGAAGCCTATGGAAGGGCCTTACTTACTTTCTTCACAAAAGACACCATCATCATTTTACAACTCTCAGCAAAGCATGCAGGAAATGTTCCCAAGATGTCTCAGCGGCTTTTATGTGTGAGGAGCTCCTGCTGAGACATCAGAGAAACACAAGAAACCGAGGATACGTGTGTTTTTTCTGGTGTCTTCCCATGCTGGCTCTGTACAGCCGTTATAGGGTACACTTGAATTGGTTGACTTAAAAACATCCTGCAAACTTGTTGCCTCAAAAATATTAAGTAAATTACTTAACGGATTCAAGCTTATATATGGGCTAAAAATACTTCTCATTTCCAGTGATCCACACTTCTGCAGCGAGTGAGCTTAACTCAAACAGCTCAATAATTATTAATGGTTTCCTCTGAGCTCAAAGCAGTTTTCAACTTCGGCTCACTCTCCAATTAGTTTGGGTGACTTCTTGTGTAAAGTATTGCCATCATTTCAACTCCATTCTGTAACGTGGACTGTTCAAGAGTTGAACATTAGACTTAGATAAGACTAGAACCATCCATTTATGAGGACCTTGGAAGCTTATTCTGTTAGCAGTCATGGTGAAAGGCTGAACTGGTGAACCTTAACACAAAAATGAGAAAATTAAGAGTTAATTAACAGAATCCAACAAAACTGCTAAGAATGCTGGAAAACTTTAAGGTAAAAAGATTCTTCAGTCTGTAAAACATCCAAATGAACTGATCTTAACTAGATTTGCCTTAGTAACTAAGGATTATACTAGGAATAGTACGTGTATGTGCTGCTGAGCTCTTCTCTCTGGATGAGATGTACCTACTGATGGCTAGACCGCAGAAGTAAGTAACAGCAGGCCTAAGTGAGGTACATGGTAGGATTTTAATTGGGTCAGACAGCGAATCACCGGCATTCTCCTCTGTCCCTCATGGGATTGCTCGATTAATATTTGATAGAAAAGGCTTTTTTCCTCTTTCCCTCTCTCTGCGTGTGCCTCTCTCTGTCTTCCTCTCTCTCTCACTCTCTCTCTGCCAGCCTTCGTCCCCCTACTGCTGCAAACCTATTGATTCCTGGCAATGTTTTTGCAGTGAGGTCTGAGGATTATTGGTTTCACTCATCTCCATCAACATTTAATGACGACCTGGAGCGCAAGGGAGGAAAACAAAAGAGTGCATGGGACAGAGCTGCAGAGGAGAAGGTAAAAGACATGCAGCTACGCTTGAATCAGTGAGGCATGGTGCATAGACAGCAATGTAAAACGGAAGTAAAAGGAAAATCCTTTGTCTTCACGCATTTCAGCTGGTCAGCACTAAACCTCTCATAGAAATTCACCGTTCTCTTTCTTCGACGAATGGGGAAATGAATCTCCAGGTAGATTCGAATCTACCGAACAACAAACAAACTGAGCAAGACGAGTAGGTAACCCAGGAGAAAGCAGCGTGCTCTCCACAGAGTTCCAGCAGATTAAAGTTATCCCATTAGTACTTCTGCAACTGCCTGGCTGCACCCAATTAAGACTCTGTAGCTGTACATTGTAGCTGTGATCCAGAGGGAGTTCTGGCACATTCTGCAGCCATTCCCCACCCCCCCTTTTCTTCAGCGCTGGTTATGTTATTATTGATGTTGTGTAATCTAGCCTCTCTGATAAGTCTCAGCTCTGTCCACTCACGCAGTGCAGGATCAGGACCGTCAGCTTGTCTGGTGACCCGTGGAGCAGATGCAGGACTCGTTTGAACCAAGACGTAAATATTTAATCTGTAATGCCGTGGTGGTCTCTACGGGGAGTGCTCCTTTAAAAAAATCAAGAGGGGGGCGTTGCATGAGAGGTGAGAGCACAAAAACCAGAGAGAGACCTTGAAAAAACACATGGGGCTCCATCATACTCGTGATTCTCTTGCCATACAGCGCTACACACTATTATGAGGTATTCATAACAACGACATCCACCACAGAGTGACTCGATGTTCATGCAGAGTATGTTTTAACATAACTCGGTCAGACATGCCGATGATGTAAGACACAGCTGGCACTCTGAAATGAAGGTTCCTAAATGTTTTTAAGCTTTTAAAGGGTTCTTCACACTCTTTAAGCAGCTGTTACCCCAAAACGCTACCCCAAAGCATTTAGCAAGACTGTTAAATAAAAGGCACGCTAACCTAGCTACCTGTGTTTTTATTTTATTGGATTTAAAACAATCACACAGATTATTGTTCTCTTAAACTATATTTAATGTTCAGTTTACTCATTTTAAGCCATCCAGGATACTCACTCTGAAATAAAACCTTTTTACAGTCTACACTGGAAATATATTTTGGTGTTTTGACATAAAAAGTAAGTAACCAGGCTGGTTTAAGATTCTGAGTGAACGATAAGTTAACTTGCTAATAAATAATAATGAAATCCTTTTTACAGTGTAGTTTTCTTTCTCATGATGTTGTCTGATAAATAGACTTTAATGGAGGTCTGAGAACTGTAGCTAAAGGTTTTCCAAGAAATTCTTCCCGCTTGATCTGTTGTCTGCTGAGTTTGAGTCCAGAAGTGGGTAAAATAAAAGATTCTTGGATCGTGATTATTTCTTAAAAGTTCCTTAATCGATTGACAAAACGTCCTCATCAGAGTCAACATTGAAAACCTCATTAAAGCTTCCAATAGCACCGTGGTGTTATTTGGTTAAACACACTTCTTAGAAGGTAGAAGTTATTAAACACTGATATATGTGTGCATGCTTATGATTATATGAGAAAAAAATAACTTTCAAAATCTTATGAAATGGAATATTTGGTGCTACATCTGGAGAGTTTTAGTGCATTAGCTTGCAGTGCTCTACGGCAGGGGCTCTCAACGCCAGTCTATTCCTTCAGTACCCAACATTTCTGATATAAAAATAAATACTATGAGCTATAATGCGTACTGTATATGAGACAATAAAAAAAAACATCAAACTATTTTTTCCCTTTATTTATTACATTTTAGTTTAAACCAATTAGAAGAGAAATATGCCTATAGAGTCCAGGGTGTAGTCGTAAATTCATATTTCACTACGACAACACTTGACAAATATGGGGAAAACAAGGAAAGTGACGGTAAGAGGTGGGCAATACTGTGATATTTCTCACTATCATGACAAATTGTGTCACAATACTCTTATCTGGGTGAATCATGGATATCATCATTTCATCAGTTGTGGAAAATTAACAGCATGCTTTATGACAGAGCATGTTTGATTACATAATTGCATTTACAGTGCAGTACAGTATACAAAGGTATTAATGGTATATATCCTGTTTATACCGGTATTTGGGCACTACTGTTTCTTTTTTGTCTGCTATCACCCCCTCATATAACAATCATACCCGAGCTTTAAAACAGACCGACAGACAGCTAGAGCGAAAATGCCGTCTGACTAAATGAGAAGTGTTCCAGTCCGCCTGGAAGGAGAACCTTATAGACTATAGAGGAGCTCTTACTGCAGCTCAGCCCGTCTCTCCTCTCTCATAGACAACAATAAGAACAGTCCTAGATCACTATTTAGCACAATTTTTAAAATCTTCTTCTTTCGGCTGCTCCCTTTAGGGGTCGCCACAGAGGATCATCTGCCTCCATCTTGCCCTATCCACTGCCTCCTCTACTTTCACACCAACCATCTCCATGTCCACCTTCACTACATCCATAAACCTTCTCTGAGGTCCACCTCTTCTCCTTCTACCCAGCAGCTCCATCTCCAACATCCTTTGCCCAATATATCCACTATTCCTCCTCAACACATGTCCAAACCATCTCAACCTGGCCTCTCTGGCTTTATCTCCAAACTGCTCCACCTTCACTGTCCCTCTGATCTGCTCATTTCTAATATTGTCCATCCTTGTTACTCCCAACGAAAATATCAGCACCTTCATCTCCGCCACCTCCAGCTCAGCCTCCTGTCTTTTAGACAGAGCCACAGTCTCCAAACCAGACATCATAGCAGGACGCACTGCTGTCTTGTAGACCTTCCCTTTCACTCTCGCTGCTATCCTTCTGTCACACATCAGCCCTGACACCCGTCTCCACCCACTCCATCCTGCCTGCACCCTTTTTTAAGTAACACAAGCACATAAGCACAATTTTTTAAATAACAGAGAATAAAACAGTTACTGAACCCCAGATGCCATTAGCCTGTAGCGGCAATGATTTTATGAATTTCTTTAGTGATAAAATCGAAAAAATTAGGCAGAAAATTCAGAAACACAGTTAAACTCTACAAACCTGCTGGGCTTATAATGCCAGTCTAGATCCTGAGGATATTACAGTCACTGCAGTGAGGCTGGAATCGTTTACCGTACTTCAAGAAAATGAACAAATAAAATGGTCTCTTCCGCAAAATCATCTACCTGTATTTTAGATCCGACTCCTACAGGTTTACTTAAGGAAATTTTACCAGAAATAACCAAGCCTATTCTGTCAATAATAAACTCCTCTCTTAGCTTTGGATACATCCCAGAAACTTTTAAACTTGCAGTAATTAGACTCTGATTAAGAAAGCGAACCTTGATTCCTGCAATTTATGAAATTAGACCCATCTCGAATCTCCCCTTTATATCTAAGATCTTGGAAAATGCAGTAGCAAAACAGTTAACATCGTATTTGCACAGGAATCATCTATTTGTTTTGTTTATTTGGGTGTCGCTGCTCACCAGCCATCAGCTTGACCACCACTGTTGCTGTTGCTGCTGCTGCTTTCTGCTGCTGCTGGTTTCTTCCTCTTTTAGGAAGTTTTTCCTTGCCACTGTCACCACTGGCGACGCTCACGGGGGCTCGGATCCGGATTTCTCTTTTCTTTCTTTTTATACTGACTGATCTGTAAAGCTGCTTTGTGTAAAAAGTGCTATATAAATAAACTTCGCTTGCTTGCTCGTTCCAACTTGTCAAACCTCAGAAAAACATTGTGCACGGAGAAAATGTCCTAAAGTATCATGATACTATATTTTTGCCATGTCGCCCACATTTAAGGAGGACAAAGAAATGAAAATCAACATGCGTTAAGAATCATTTTATAGTAGCATCTTGGTACCTTGAGCTGAAATCGCATTGTGAGGTTCCTGGATGTAAACGTACTGTTTCTTAGGGTTAAAGGCAGCTTCTTGACCGCTGCACCACTTGCTTATGAATAGATAGCAGATTTTACAGGACTTCACATGTGCAGCCAAACTAGTAGACAGAAAGGCCAGTACAACACAAATACACTGTTAAACACTACACATCAGCAATTGGTTTTCAGGACTTGAATCTAAGTTGTTGCAATAAAAAACTGCAGAAAACTCTCCGTATAATCTGCATCACTCCCACTGTCAGCCAGAGTGAGTTTAGATAAAAATGATCAGGGTTGACTGGCTGGAGACAGAGCTTCTTCTGTTGACTGCTTCATTGCTTGATGATGAACTGCTCGATGGTCCAGGGCAAATAGCTGTAGGCCACCAAGGAAGGCCAGTCAGATAAAGGTGGGGTTAAGAAAACTGCACTCAGGGGTCTGCCTTGCTTAGCCAATCAAAGACAGTTCCATTTCAAATGCATTTAGTTTATATGATGTCATTTTTGCTTTACTTTGAGAGGATCTTTGTGAGGATTTAATGCAGTTTAAGGACCAAAATAACTACAGTGTTAGCAAACCCCCTATTCTGAAATCACTTTAAGTGCCCATATAATGGAAAACCAAATTTTCCTCACTTTTGAAATAGAAATATAATGTATATGAAATGTATTTACCAACATGACACACATTAACACCCCACAGCCATGTCAGTGTCACTGAATTGCTGAGAATGATCTCCCACCGAAATAACACCTACTCTGTGGTGGTCCTGTGGTGGTTCTTCCACTGAAGAACAGGGTGGAAGTCTAATTGCGGAAAACCAAGTGCACCTACACGGTAAGTGGAGCTAACAAAATTGACAAAGATTGCAGGTACAAGGAGTTGTACTTAATGAAGTGGCCGGTCAGTGTATATTATAATTTACATATTTAATTTTTAAAAGCACAATAACAAAAGTAGTCTCTTTAATTATAAGGGAATCAGAAGAGATTTGAAAATGTGCATGTCAAAATGAAAAAAACAACTTCCTTGTTCGTGTCGTTTGTTATCGCCTAGGACAGAACATCTTCCCTGCATTGTGATTTATGGTGCACTCTGCTGTATGTGTCATCATTTCTTTCACAAAACACACACTAAAGCTCTCAGTAACGACTAACAAACACCTGCGCATTTTTAGAGTGTGATAAATGCAAGGATAGAGATCCATTCACTATACCCTCAACTATTTATAAAGCCTCTCTGCTCACCCCACGCTCCCTAACCTCTGCTGCCCAGCAGGTTTCGGTGATGACGGAGGCAGAGTCACGCTCTCCACACGCATGGCCTGTCTGCTATTCATGAGATGTGCATGTGCATGCCTCGGCCGGGCCGCTGCTGAGCAGGCAGGACCGCCACTGATGTGCTGATGTCTGCCGCACATAGCTCAACCTAGACCGCCCATCAGGAAGCCTTTGAAATAAATGAAAGCGATTCTGTCTCATAGGTCGGTTTTGGAGGGATGCATGTTGCATCCTCTAAAGCTCTCCAAACATAAACAGTGAGGAGGCTTCTGAAGAGGCGTGCATGTGATGTGCCTGAAATTTTAATGTGCTGTGATTTCGCCTTCGCTCTTTGCTCAAAAGACCATGATGGAAGAGAAGAGTTTAGAACAAATGCAAGAAGTTCTAAAAAGTTATGGCACAAAAAGGCTGTTTCTAGGAGTTGAGGTTGACGTTTTGTCATGAACTTCGCAGTTGCATCGATTAAAGCTGGGATTTGAAAGGAGCTGGCCGAAAAGGGTTATTTGGAGCGGTGACATAACAGAACCACTTTCCGCTCTATAAATAACCTTTCAGTAGATATTTAAAGAACTATTTTGTAGATGAAATGTTTGTGAAAAAGATTTTAAGAGGTTTAAAGGACAAGCAAAATGTAATGAAGTGTAAAAATGTTTTCTAGAACCGTACATAAGTATTGTTTGCAATATGTTGTGCTGCACTTACATATGATATTTTATTGCACTGTGTACTGTAGTTTACTGTATTGTAGGGTAGTTTACTGTACTGTAGTTTACTGTGCTGTAGTTTACTGTATTATATTGTATTGTATTGCACTGTGTAGTGTAGTTTACTGTATTGTAGTGTATTGTACTGTATTGCACTGTGTACTGTAGTTTACTGTATTGTAGTTTACTGTACTGTAGCTTACTGTATTATATTGTATTGTATTGCACTGTGTACTGTAGTTTACTGTATTGTAGTGTAGTTTACTGTATTGTACTGTAGTTTACTGTATTGTAGTTTACTACTGTATTGTACTGTAGTTTACTGTATTGTACTGTAGTTTACTGTATTGTAGTTTACTACTGTATTGTACTGTAGTTTACTGTATTGTACTGTAGTTTACTGTATTGTAGTGTAGTTTACTGTATTGTAGTTTACTGTATTGTACTGTAGTTTACTGTATTGTACTGTATGGGACGGTGCTCTCTGCTCAGCTCTGCTCCTTTCCTCTCTGTATCAGTGACTGTGTCTCTATCAGTATCTGAGCTCAGGACCGTCTTTCTCTCTAACCTACTGGTAACTAGCAGAGAGACTTTCTCTAGACAGACGAAGCTCTTCTTGTAAGTCGCTCTGGATCAGAGCGTCTGCTAAACGCTGTAAATGTAAATGTAAATGTAAATCTGAGTTACGAAGCCCAAGGCATAAAATGCAACTTCTGCCTGTTTTTGGTGGTCCTTTGTTTGAACTGTGCATTTCTTCAAAAAATGTTAACGTATATATTTTGATGGAATTATGCATGATTTACAAAACTGGAAGTGAAGTGGATTCTCATCTTTATAGGCAAGCAAGCAAGTCAACATTTACATTTATGTTTATTTTTTTGTGCTTAAATGCTATTAGTCATTATCCACGATGTCCGTTTTTTCTCACCACAGCCGTCTTTTTGCTCCTATTGCTCACTAGCAGGTCAATAGAGAGTTACAACATTTCCCGCCCAGAGAGAGCCAACAGTGTCCTAGTTCATAGTAGATTTAAGGTCAGAAATATGTCATTTAATTTGATTAATAAATACATTTGATTTCCATTCCACCAGCCACTAGGGGCGCTACAGGAAGAGGCTGCTTTTAAGACTGTAAAGAGTCATATGTGCAGTGTTTCTTACTGTAAGAAGTAGGAGCAGGAGGCGGTTGAACGAACAGTAAAACCAACAAATTTGCAGAATGACATGCTAGTCAAACTCACAAAGCACTACACTGTTAAATATAAAGGTGTTAAAAAGGGTTCTTTTAACTTTTGGTTCCTTACAGATTTTTGCTGGACAGTTCTTTAAAGAACTTGTTATAACCAAGACCTTCTTACCTTTAAAACGCCAAAAAAACTGGTATAAAGGTTCCGTACAAGTTTAACGTTTTACCATGAACCATTCAGAAACCATTTATTTTTAGTTGAACTGTAAGAGTATTGAATATCAAGTATTGAGTGCTCTTCTCAAGTATTGAACTATGTCCTATACTCGGTGTACTAGATCAGCTGCATGACATAACCGTTTTGTGATGATGATCTGATTAGACCTCTCTAATAAAAAGGATTGTTGCCATTGTGACTCTGAACATGGGGGGGCTTTGGTCCAGGAGGGGAAGGATTTAGCAGAAAACGTTAGAAGACTGACAGTGTTAATACCCAGCGTGAGGTGAGATAATGTAGGGGGGCAGAACTCATTAAGACATTAGCCCATTACCCGCTGGGAGGACAACTCCATCAAAACCACAGGATGAGGCTCTGGAGAGAAGCTTCATTAGTCAACTTCTCACTGAGATATATTTAACAGCCATGTGATGCTGGCACACCATGAAGTCACTCTGAGTTGCTCTATAGGTGGAGAGATATACTGAGTGCTACGTCTTCTCATCTTAACAGAAGACTCACTACATAAGTGGGTGGGACAGGGGTGCTGGGTATTTTGAATGGGAAAGAATGAATAAATATTTCTGCTCTACAGAATGAAGAAGTCTTCATTGTGGTGTGGTAAGCATAACGTCATCTGTAGTCTCCTGTGGTTCATGTGCTCCTCCTGAAACCTCTGCATCAAAACACCCATTGTTAGTCTGACCTTTTTTAAAGGGGGGAAAAAATCATAGAGGTAGCACTTCTGGTCCCAGGGTACGCGTAGATAAGGACAAATTTACTATTATGTAAAATTCTCCAATAAAAATCATTTTAGTCCTAAACCAGTTTTTTTTGCCTAGCTCACACAGTTATCTCCTTAATACTGAGGCCTAAAGTGTCTATTTCTGCCTTGTAATCTATTCTTTATTTGTTTCAATGTGATTTCAATGCAGTGATGGTTTATTCTGACTCTCATATGCAACGAACACAAGCTATCAAAGATAGATTCTTATTATATTTGTCACAAACTACCATTTTGAGTTAGCCAACATATGAATTGCAATGCACTTCACACTTAAATTAGATTAAGAGACCCTTATTAGTCCCACAACAGGGAAACTTCACCTCTGCATTTAACCCATCCGTGAAGTGAAACACCACATACACACTAGTGAGCACACACACACACTAAGGGGCAGTGGGCACACTTGCCCGGAGCGGTGGGCAGCCCTATCCGCAGCGCCCGGGGAGCAGTTGGGGGTTAGGTGTCTTGCTCAAGGACACCTCAGTCATGTGCTGTCGGCTCTGGGGATCGAACTGGTGACCTTCCGGTCACAATGCTGGTTCCCTGACCTCCAGCCCACGACTGCCCCACTTCAGACACCTTTTAACATTTCTGCAATTAAGCAAAGCAATAAAATCCCTTAGCAATATGATTTCTGTTCTGAATGTGCACACATTCACTCGGAAAGGCAGCACTGTGCTTCTTTTATATAGTGATTGTGCACGGTAGCACACAGAAAGCACCAGTTCCATATGCTGATATATTATAATGTGCCTAACGTTAATGTTACTCTGCCCAACATTAAGCAGTAGACTGCCATCCATCATTCATTTGTTACTAAAGATTCTGATGATGGACATTGCAGAGGTCATAGATCCCAAAAACATTTTGAAGCATTCAACTTTATTAGTCTTAATGAGCTTCATAACTTGGTGTTGCCCTCCAGACCAAACACTTGCAGTCTTAAGGGCAGAATTCTAGAATTACCACCAGTGATTAGGAAGCCTTTACGTAACATAGCTCACTAGTCACGTAATCTTCGCCATGTCCCTGTCGTCCAGTGCTCCACAGATTTGGGAAAAAGTTGTTGCCCACCAGTTGTGTTTTTTTAAAAGTAAGTATAACAACCATGAATTATTTTAGTCTGGCTTTGGGAAGGATTATAGTACAGAGTCAGTGCTGGCAGGGCTGGCCAATAATCTACTTGTTGCATCAGGCGGTGAAAAAAGTCTCTCTTTTGTTACTGCTGGACTTTAGTGCGGCTTTCGACACAGTTGGCCATAATATTAGAATGGCATTGAAAACATGGTTGGTTTTAACATACAAGTTGTTGCCTGGTTTAGGAATTTCCTGACAGGCTGCTTCTAATTTGTCAGGATAAATGGATTGCTTTTTGTGCACAGAAGAGTGCAACGTAGTGTCCCACAAGGTTCTGTTTTAGGATCCTTACTGTTTTCCACATATTCAAAGGTCCTCGGATTCATCATCTAAATAAGTTACACATTTTTGGACGAAGAAACGTGTGTTTTGCTGTTGGGTCCTAGATTTGCTCAGGCTAAGGCTGCATAAGGCTTCATGTTTTCATTGCAGCAGACAGCTACAGTTAAAGACCTTGATGCAACAATAGAACGCTGCTTTATTATTAGAGTCCTCAGTAATATCACCAAGACAGCGTTTTAATACTTGAGAAGCATTTCCAAAATAAGCCCCTACATAAGTTATAAGTTCACGCTTTCCATGCCGTTTCCAAAAAAGTTGGGACGCTGTGCAGAATGTAAATAAAAATAGAATGCAATGACATGCAAATCACGTAAACCATATTTTCAAAGGAAAATACTTCAAAGACAATGCATCAGATGTTGAAACTGAGACATTTTACTGTTTTTTGAAAAATACATGCCCATTCTGAATGTGACGCCAACAACACATTCCAAAAATGTTGGGACAGGGGCATGTTTACCACTGTTTCACCACCTCTTCTTTTAACAACACCCTGCAAGCATTAGGGATTTCTATAGTTTTGAAAGAGCCTGTTTTCCTGTTCTTGCTCGACATTTCAGCTGCTCAACAGCTCAAACAGTTTGGGATCTCCTTCGTTGTATTTGTCATTTCATAATGCAGCAAATGTTTTCAGTGGGTGACAAGTCTGGACAGCAGGCAGGCCAGTTTAGCGCCCTGATTCTTTTAATATGGAGCCGTGCTGTTGTAATACACCCAGAATGTGGTTTAGCCTTGTGTTGCTGAAATAAGCAAAGCCTGAAAAAGATGTGGTCTGAATGGCAGCACATGTTGCCACAACATTAATGGTGCTTTCACGCATGCCATGTGTACTATGCAGCATTTCTGGAACCTATTTATATTGTTTTGAGTTTTAACTTGCATTTGTGGATGCAGTGATGAACTGTTTTCACAGACAGTGTTTTTTTAGTGTTTCTGATACCATGCAGTGATTCCCACGACTGGTTTTCAGTATTAGTGTCTGTAGTATCAGTATTCAGAGATTTCTCCAGATTCTATGCATCTTTTAATATTATGTATCATAGATGATGAAAAACAAAAGTTATTTGCTATTTTATGCTGAGAAATTTAATACATTAACTTGAATACTTTAAATGTTACCAGTATATTGTTGTCCCTGTCAAATTCAAAAGGGACATATACTTTTTAAAAAACAATAAAAATTCTCAGTTTCACCATTTGATATGTTGTCTTTGTACTATTTTCAGTGAAATATAGGATTTAAATGGTTTGCACATTATTGCATTTTGTTTTTATTTATATTTTGCACAGGATCCCAACTATTTTGCAAATGGGGTTGTAGATTAAACTACTGTTAAATGAGGAAAAATGAGGTTGAGTTAAATGAGAGAAAACTGAACTCTCTAAATTTATCACTGAAAATGTTAGGTAAGCAGGATTAATGCTTTGAACTAAAACAAGACACTTCCTAACCAAACCTATATTGTTACAGTGTGGCCTTTTTAACGATAAAATCACAGGGGTAGCTTTCTAGACCCAGGATTAGTCTAGCTAAGACATGATTATGAACACACTGTGGGAAAGGTATTCAAGACGAAGCTCATTTTGGCCCAGCTCATCCAGTTAATCAGTTAATATTTGCTCTTAGATTAAAGCATAAACAAGAAGCATTGTGTAGTTGAGTGGCATCCTGAGGATGCTGGCAGTGCGCAGTGCTCTGGTGAATGAGAGTAGCTCTGGCACTCTCTGAACAGACTGAGGCTGTGTCTCTGTGTTCCGAGTCAGCATTGCTCTGGAGCTCTCCCACAGTGCTATGGTAACTTTTACTGTGGTAACTATGGCCCTCGCCTGCACAGCATCGTTAAGGGCAACGTGTTAACGAAAGCGGAAGCGGCCACATAGCGTGCGAGAGGCAGAGCAACGGATGAATTCCCTCGAGGCAGCCTCCAAAACGGCACCTCCTGCGGCTCGGCCGCACAGGACGGCCATGCACAAACAACACCTGATAATGAGCTCTGCCTGCAAACTCCCCTTTCCAAATGATTGGTTAACCTTTCCGCGTTTTTCCATTCACACCTCCGCTCCCAGAACACTGAATGGGGATACAAGGGAGGGAAAGTACATTCACTGACTTTTAATTTCCACATAAAAGGCAGAGTGAGAGAGGTGGAGGGAAGTGGGAGGGAGAGAGGGGTGAGCAAGTTAAACTGTGACAAGAACAGTTAACGGGACAAGACGGGTAGAAACAGAGCACAACATTAGCCGCCCACTAATGAAGCTGGAAAACGAGGGCGACACCTGTTCGACTAAGTGCCATCACAGTCATTACGAGTCACCTTCGGCTGCACAGGCCGTTCTCCGGGTGAGAAGGAGTAATTGGAACATAGAGGAGAACAAAGAGAGGTGATGTTAAAGCGCCCTGCCTGTTACTGCAGAGACCTGCTGAAGCAGTTTGAGTTTCAGCTTCATCTCGTCGTGTTCTGGAGGCTCAGCCTCCGTCTGCTGAGTTACGACTGCCTTTTAACATCGTGTTTTCAATTTTCAAAGTTTTCAAGTTTCTCATGCAGAGACACATGCATGATATCATGGTTGCATGCAAGAGTGGGCAGCATGGAAAAATATAACATCACGGCACATTAAACAGCCAGAAATGTTTTTCAACATTTGAAAAAAGGAACAGGACAAAACCAACAAATAGGCCCTTTTTACAATAAACAAGTTTCGCTACTGGCTTAAGAGCAATTATTAACCTTCAGCTAACCTAAATCTCTCCAGCTCATCGTGGAAAGGCCACGTTTATCACAATAGTGTCAACATATATTCACACGGCCCAACTCAACCTCCATAAAATAACGCACATCCACCTACAGTCTGTGACAGAACCCGTGAACCAAGCTGAGAAAAAACGATACTAAGATACCCAAACCTTTCCCAATACGCCTAAAATGTTTAAGTCCCAAGGAGACTGCAGTTTTCCTGTGGAGACTGGGGAGAAGGCGGGGGGGGGGGGCAGACAGGCTGCATCCCACCCATCACTGATGCTCCAACATTACCTTTGATCACAGACAGATGAGATGGAGCTCATGTTTTGCTCCAAAAACCACAGATATGCCAGAAGTAAAGGATCGATGAGACACAACTTGCTTTTGACTCGTGTCCATTCAGTTTGTTACATCTCACTCAAGACAGTGAGGACAGAAGTGCTATGGAATTTCACCTGAGAAAAACAAGACACTGAGCTTGGTAACAAAATGATCTAGAAAAAGGACATCAAAGTCTCTCGGGGATTGAACTGACAGCATCCCAGTGACCTGAGCAAGGGCACACAGATAAATCTCACTGATCACCAAGCTGATTAAGTATTGCTGGAAGAGCTGAAGACCCATTTAAAACAATTTCCAAAGTGCGTTATCACTTGTACCTGTTACTGACCACAGGCCATACGTTCCAGTGATTTGACCACACTGAAAGTAGTTTTACAAATTGTTTGGGGGAAAAATATCTGGGGAAATATCCAAACAGATTTCCTTTCATTTGACTGTAAGATGACTGCAATTATTTAAGCTGACAGCATATGTAATAATAATAATAATAATAATAATAATAATAAAATTATATAATATTAATACTAAGAAGAAGCAGAAGAAGAGAAGGTATATTAAAGTGTTTATTAAATGCAGCCCAAAAGGTTTAAAAACTAAGAAGAAATAATGAATAAATAATCATACACCAGTGTAGAAAGAATATAATGGAATAATATCAAATAAGAAACATAAAACAGTAAAATAAACAATAATAATTCAAAATAAAAGGTCAGAGAAATAATAATAAACAGCAGCAACACCCATTAAAATTACTCATTTCAAAATTCTTTATAAATGACAAAAATATAAAAACAAGATTTAATATTTAAAAACAATATTTAAGACTAAATGCTTCAGACAAGAAGCCCTGAAATCACCATACCTCAGAAAAAATGCCAGAGTAAAAAGACGCATCGCGGGGACGGAGATGCAGAGCTCCCCACTCTCGAACCGCATTTTGGGGACTAACAGCAGATTGCTGTTTAATATCTAAACGCTCCACCAGGAACTTATTTAACAATCAATTCACAGAGATAAACAGAAGCAAGACTGTGGACATATTTAAAAATGAATCCTCAAACCAGTTCTGAAAGAACTCTGATGCCGGTGCAGTGATTGCACTGCGGGTGTAGTGTGATCCTTCTCTTTCTTGCAGGACAGAACTGCAGGTGTGTAATAGATCACAGTACATTAGTCGAATCTTGAAGTGACAAAGACATGAATAAGTTTCTTGCTGTCTGCAGGGGCCAGGATGTTCTAGACCTTTGCCACATTGCCAAGATGATAGTAGGCTGTTTTACATGCAGCACCGCTGTGTTTCTTAAAACTAACCCCATTCCCAAGAACGTCTACTACATTCTTGGCACACTGTTTGGCCTGTAAGCTCATAGAGAGCTCATCTAGATAAGCCTGAATGTCCGTCCTCTGTACACTCAGTACTCTCTTTATTAAACTGCAGAAAGGCGTTAGAGATCCAGGTGTTGATGTCGTCTATGCAGCCAAACAATATACTTGTAGTCACCATCTGCCGATTAATGACAACTAATATTATGTACCAGGGAGATTCAATCCTTGTTGTCACAGCCACTCAAATGTGATCTAAACCAATCTAAAGCCAAAACCCACTGCTTATTTTTACCCCTACCCCTTGTTTTCAAGTGTCATCTCGCCTCTTGGAACTGAGTTACAACGGGTGCCTTAAAGCGTCCCCTATGAAATGGGACAACCCTCAAATAAAAAAGAATATAACTTCATTAACAGACCACTAGCGGTGCTCTGTCGGCACCCAGGCCTCTGCAGTGATAGCAGAGGAGGGTAAAATTCAGCAGCCTCCCTGCTGGTCCAGTTCATTTAGATCATCATATGCTTTGGAAGAGGGTCCCACCCCTAATTCTTTGGTGATATGAAGCTGAAGTCAAATATTCGCCAGTTTCTTGATCAAATTCTTCTGTTCCACTTAAATGGAGCAGCACTTACATTCTGTTTACATTCTTAAGGTGCTGGATACTGATGGACTATTTAAGGTGGAATGGGAAAGACATTTTTTATATTTGTTGTGAATATAATTTATTTGTTTTATATATATTACGTTGAAACAACATTAAACATTGTAACGCTCTGTTTGGAGGGCCATGTAGCCCTAACGCTTGACCCGTCTATATCAACAAAAATCAGGACACCTGATCCACAAACGTGAATGTGCAAACGAAGGGCTGAGGGCCAAGTGGTAGGAGGGTGAAATGGGATTGGGCCTAAAACACTGAAGTCCACCCGGTTTTACAGTCCATCAAGTAGGATTGTGTGGTCAACAGTATCAAAGCAGCACTTAGATCTAACTTAACTAAAACAGAGGTTGCATGTGTCTGTGCCAACACTGAAAGTCATATAGGACCTAGAGAAGTGCGGTTTCAGTGCTGTGATATTATTGTGCTGCACTTATATATTACAGTATTGTGTTATAATACATTATAATGTGTAGTTTACTGTATTGTAGTTTACTGTATTGTAGTGTAGTTTACTGTATTGTAGTTTACTGTACTGTAGTTTACTGTATTGTAGTGTATTATATTGTATTGTATTGCACTGTGTACTGTAGTTTACTGTATTGTACTGTAGTTTATTGTATTGTAGTGTAGTTTACTGTATTGTACTGTAGTTTACTGTAGTGTATTGTATGGGACAGAGTTCTGTGTTCAGCTCTGCTCCTTTTCTCTCTGTATCAGTGACTGTGTTTCTATCAGTATCTGAGCTCAGGACCGTCTTTCTCTCTGACCTACTGGTAAATAGCAGAGAGACTTTCTCTAGACAGACGAAGCTCTTCTTGTAAGTCGCTCTGGATCAGAGCGTCTGCTAAACGCTGTAAATGTAAACGATTTGCCTGAAAGCCAAAACAAAATGTTCTTATTAAGACATTTTGCGTTAAGAAGATAATTCAGCTGGATGCACACTGCTTCGTTAACAACCATGGAAAGAAATGGAAAGTTAGACAGACGGGTCATGGATGGGTCAAGACTCCAGCCTGATAACGGCTGTTGAAGTGACTGATTAACAGTGGTCAGAACTTCAGCAGTTAATGAACTTAACTTATTTGAAGAAGCTGGTCAGGGATAAAGAGAACAGATTTCATTCATAAAACGACTTCTAAGAATATTTCCATGTTGATTCCATTAAAACAGGATACATTGCTACTAATATGGCCAAGTAGTAAAGCTAATGTGTGGAGCACTAGGCATGTCCTTCCTTATACAAGCAATCTTGTCATGAAAAAACAATGCAAAATAGTCACATAAAGCAGCGGAGAGCAATTCAGACGAGAAAGAGATGTCAGGGGTGTATTACTCTTCTGAAAAAGAAAAATGCTTTCCTAGTAGACTTTATTCTATTGTTAAAGTTTTTCAGATGTGTTTTCTCCACAGCCTCTCTGCTCTTATGCAGTCCCATTTTAATTTTAAGAGGGAAGGAGCACTTTTCCATGGAGCCTTTATTTTGAATGAAAGGACCCAGGTTTCTGGCGGTGCAACAGTATTAATCCATTTGGTAACCCTGGAATTAAACACCTCTGCTAGCCAATCACCTAATGGGGCGAAAAAGAAGGGAGCGAGTGCTTTAGGTCAGCGAACACCACAGCAACATCTGTGGTGAGATAACAGTTGGTTGGTTTTCTCTTATTGCTCAGTGCCATGCATTGCTCCGATTCACACACGGACTCCACTTCCCAGAATCCTGTAGGAGATCACGTGACTGTTGCACTTCCTCAGCCCTCCACTCACCGCTCACAGTCACCAGAATGCTGATGTTTTACAGATGTTCTGTGTGCCAGTCTGGTTCAGTTTATAAGCCTAAGCTTTAGATTAGGTTAGTTGTGAGGCGTCGCTCCTCACTGCAGAGCTACTGAGCCTTTTCTACCTGTGGATCTGCTTGGCTTCGTTATGTTTGTCCTTTTTTGTCTTTTTGCTGTTTTGGATATGACCCACGCCTGATCACCGACTATGAATCTTTTCGAATGCTTTACAAGTAAACCTTCACTGCTCGTTTGTACTGCCAGCATCTGGCTGGTTTGTCATCTTATATTCAAAGAAGACACAGAAAATTCCCACTCCTTCTCACATGGTGCACCAACAGGGAAGCGCTGAGCAGTCTTTGTTTATTTGTTAGCCATTTATGTTAGTAGGAGTGTTTTCACAGTCCTCAGGATGAACCTGCAGCTTTGCTCAACTCTACTCAATATTCTGTGTAACTACAGACGTGTGTGTGAGTGCATGCAGCATTGATTTATCAGTACAACCAGGGTTAAGTTAATGAACATGGATCAGCCAATATGACCACTATGACCACAGCTACAAAAAATAAACAATTGTATAATTGAATAATTGTAACTTATTATATGGCAGTTAATTATCAGCCAAAATGTCATGATCTTGACCGTCCTAATAGTAGTTTAGAAGTAAGAGTACTTGTAGTATTCAAAACCATATTGAAAACGAATAACACAATCTTCTATAGGCCAACTACTGTTCTAGCTACAGACTCAAGCCTTTTGACCTAATTCAGCTTAAGAAAGCCAACACTGTTGTGACGGCTATTCTCAGTAAAGCAATATATTAAAAAAGAGCCTCAGCTTTTTAATTTAATTCAGATTTACAGACCATTTATATCAAAGTGACTGATGTTGGAGAGAACAGCAGAGTGAAAGCGGATGAATAAGGAATGGTACTTTTTCCTCACTATCCAAAGCCTTTTACTGCACATAAGAACTGATTCCAGTGATTTTGCTTGCTGTTGACAGCATTCGTGTATATCCCCCTGCAATGCGCTACTAATCTCTAGAACACAAGAACAGCAGTAATCTTAACAAGGCCGATCTAGCGGAGCTTTGAGGTAATTACAACCAATACTCACAAAACCCTTGGTGGTGTTTCGTTCACACACTGAGCATTTCATTTGATGCGCTACTCTGAGCCTTACAATCGAAGACACCTCATTATGTCTGCAGTCAAAGAAGCGGTGAGCTTGCTCGTTGCTCAAATACAGAGCCTAAATGATTTCATGCTGATATCATACTAATGAGGCACAAGACAGGACGGGATTTTGAATCTTTTTAGAGATGCGCCTTTTTGTTTTTTGAAAGTCATTTTAAGTCTGGGAGAGTCCAGATGCGCACCAAACCCCTTCGCGCTCTCTCCATTAAGAAAGAGTGAGCAGAGATGAAAATGAAGCGCTGCAGCAAAATTTAAATCATCATAATTTCTATCAGAACATTACATAATGTGCTGATCAGAAAGCTTTATGAAGTAACGTTGAATGATTACACACTAGGAAAAATATTATGTAACAAGTAATGAGGGAATAGGACTGGACTCCCACGTGGATATCAGCGGCCCACCAGTGCACTACAACTCTACTTTATACAACTTGAAATTGAAAACCCTAAAACTCTCAAAAAGATCACACCATGAACGCTGCATTCTCCTCCAGTCCAGTGGGCATCTTCCTCTCCTGTTTACTTCGGTCCAACCAGGTTTATAAGGTCCGACTTTGACAAAGCACCGCAATTAAGACGGAGTGGTGAAAAAGTAAGCTCAGTTATGTTGTATCGGTGGCATGGATAGAGCAGACCCCAGCCATCCAGGCAGCTGGTTTAAAAATAGTCTGAGGCACAATGCAACATTATGAGGAGCTTTTCATCCAAAAGCAGCAGAAGAAGGACTCAGTACAACCTTTCCAATGTTCCACAACCTTCACATTAATAGGCTCTCTCTCACACTAATACAAACAGCTCTGCTTCTGAATGCCTGCTTTTTTGCAACCACTTGGCACTGGCAAATAAGTCGGACAATAGCAGAAAACCAATTAGCCTACAAAAGCGCATCACAAAAGGACATCATAAAAGCTCTCGTAATGAGTAGGCTGCATAATCGTGGGGATAATAAAACAGAACCAATATCCTGATAAACATTTAAAAAATGAAATGCAGGTCTGCCTGACCCCACGTAACAATGAGAATAGATGCCACATCTGGTAAAACAGCTGGAGTTGATCCAGGCTGTACTAAATGAAGAATTTGCATGCCTGTCTCTGGTCTCTGAGTTGGGCTTCTGTAGAGAAATTGAATCATTTGTGTTCTGACCAATGTCACACTGATCCTTTTGTCTAGTCTTCACATAAAAGGCTGCTTTGTTGGAGAATGAAAACATTTTAACCTCCTTATGGTTGTGAGTAGATCTGCCATCTGGTGTGGGTAAACTTGACATATAGCACAGCTGACGATGCTAAATCAGAATGAATTTTGCACTTTCCCTTGGGCACAGCTGCTTTGTTGGCGGTTAAGAAATAGTGACCTGTCCGGCAAAATCCCAAGCAGGCTTGACCCTTCAGTATGGATTTGAAACCCTCAAACCAGAGGCAACTGACCAGTGCCGAATTTAACTCACTGACATTCCTCGCTTTTTGAAGTGCGATGACGTGTGATTGGAGAGTAAAAGTAAGATAAAATGGAAAGGAAAAATGATGAGGAGTTGAGAGACTTAGTAAGGCAGACACTTCTTACTTTGATCAGTGGTGCTACTGATAAGCCATCTATGAGCCTGAGTATTCTTTTTGAATCCTATTTCGGATTGCTATACGAGTCAGTGGTAAAAAAAAAAACACACACTGACCACGTGGACAAAGAGGTCTTGGAGAAAACTCAAGAAGCTGAACCTGTGCGGAAGCATGTGTGCCACTTTGCATTATTTAATGGAGGGAATTCAATGAGCAATCCCATGAAAGATTCATGGCGTCAAATAGTTTACCTAGTGAGTTCTTATGTAAGCCAATTAAAAAAATATATATATATATATAGAGAGAGAAAATGTTGAGTACTTGAGAGAACTTCCCAATCTATTATGCATTTAAGGAACATTGCCTGCAGCCATGTCTGACAGGGATGTTCCACGTGTGGGAGGGATCTCCGGGCAGGCGGGGTCTCCTCCAGACCATCCCAGTGGCAGTTTGAGCCAGACAGGCCAGACACAGCAAAGCAGGGAGTGCGATTAATTGGCAGGTGAGTGGCTGAGAGTACCTGCGTTACGCTGGAGGGCAGAGAATCAAAGGCTACCCCAAACTGGGTTTCGTTAGCGTCTGCCTGGGGCTTCAGTGGAGCTAATGAGTTGGGATGCTTCTGTCAGACTGCTAACTCTGGAACTTCAGCGCTTCATAAACATGCCTAAACTGCTCCTTATTTGGGGGATTAGAGCTGAAAGTTGTGGTGCTGCTATTTTCGGTCAGATAAAACTACAAACTCCTAGGACATGGTGTCAGAGGACCAGCGGCAGACGTGATGAAGCTAGACGGTGTTC
This sequence comes from Pygocentrus nattereri, assembly GCF_015220715.1. NCBI lineage: Eukaryota > Metazoa > Chordata > Actinopteri > Characiformes > Serrasalmidae > Pygocentrus > Pygocentrus nattereri. The sequence continues at coordinate 623,866 of NC_051217.1, read as the reverse complement.
TTACACGCTGACAGAATGGGAGCTGGGAGACTAGTGTATTATTTTCGACCACTGGCCTCCACTGAGACAGCAGACGCCTCAAACTTCTTAACCGAGAGGGTTGCAGGTGGAGAAATCTCAAGCCGTATTTATCTACGTGCATCCGCAGCGAAACTAAGCACAGAAGAAAACATTCCATGTTCTGACTTTTAACCTCTCTTACACGTTTCTCATCTCGATTTGATATTTGAAATCTGCACAACTGCAAGCTTAAAGCAAAGTGTCCCGCTGACAAAAGAGTAGGTTAGAGCCACATTAAGGCAATTCACCATCGGCCAAGTAAATGAGCTTCAGGCTGGGATCGATGGGGTTCTATCTCCAGCCCTGTGATGGAGAATAAATGTGAAGCTCATTGGAGTGGACACTCGCAGCAGAGCCGGCTCCTGCTCTAATGAGTTTTTATTGACTTCAGTGCTAAAGTGCCCAGCTGTAACTTATCAGGGTTAGCACATGCTTCCAGGTGTACAGACTGCTCTAGTCCAAACTGCTGTATCTTCCTCTTCTTCCTCTTCTTCTGTCTCCCGCTCCACAGAACGCTGCTTCACTTCCTCCTGCACTCGTTTTCACTGTGTAGTGTTGGATGTACTGCAGTGTTAATACTAAGCCTCCCAGTGATTACAGTGAGAGCTCAGAGTGCCAATATAAATGAAAAACCGTCCAATTTACGGATTTATTTTTCTATGTACACCTTAATTTAAAAATAACTACACAGCATCATGTAAACAGTACACAGTGCTGTGCAAAAGTCAGAGACCACCCTCGATTTATTTAAATTTCTCGTCAAAATGGACATTAAGCACAATGTATTCATTTTACAAGATACATTTCTGAACAGATTAGAAATGAGATAATCCTCTTGTATAATGAAGCAGAAAGTCAAAGAAAAGTGAAATACACAGAGAAAACGTATAGAACCATGCAAAGAACCACAGGTGTGTCTGTTCATCCTTCCACTGTGAGAACACAACTCAATGACTGGATAAGTAGCTCAATGAAAAGGATATGTCGCTGTCGAGAAGCTGTTAATCATAAAAGGCAAAGAAGAAGAAGTTGTGCAAATCAGTCACAGAAACTGGTCGCAGAGTCCAAAACTCCATTACTTGGACTGTGAGAAGCAGAAAATGCAACCATCTTCTAAAACTGGACTTTGGGCTGGGCAAAAATATCACTGCAGCTTTCTTTGCTTTCAGCAAGTCTGGAATAAGGAAAAAGTGTGTACGGATGCCTTCAGCAGACTAGACTGGACCGTGGAAGAGAAACTAACAAAAGCAACAGCAAAGTGAAAGCTACAGTATCCCTTCAAAACAAGATGTAACAGCAGTATTTA